>NC_063181.1:3561283-3579102 GCF_023159225.1 Perognathus longimembris pacificus
CTTAGGGTATTTCAAACTAACACTGTCACTACAGAGTGCTACATTCCCTAGAATCCAAGCAGATTACACACAGACATCTTTAAATGCATTTGTGCATAGGGACTGACTAGCCAAACTGAGTTGGGGTCTCTAGGTGGCTTTTGTGGTTCTCATTCATCGTATCTACATTTACTCTAAAGGCTGAGTCACAGTCATAGTTCTTATATGCATAATATACAAGCAAGATATAATACCCCACACAGTTCTATTCTTTCCTTTTTATATTCCCACATGACATTGAAGGGCTGATTACAGACAGAAGGATTTCTCACATGAACAAATGTTCTTGTGGAATCTCATCAGTGTGCATTGTTTGATTCTGTATAAGAGGAGTAGATCAATTGACAGCTTTCCCACAAGGGACACTCACGGTCTGTCTCCACTGTTTTTTCTTTGAGGGAGCCAAACCTCCATGATGATTGGAGGATTTTCCAGAGCTGTGATGTTCATAGTCTTTCTCGCCCGTGGATAATTAGGCCTAAAGCCTCTCACAAAGATGGTTTCTATTGGTGGTTTTTGTCTAATATATGTCCTCTGGTGTTGTCTTAGATGAGTTGATTGACTGAAGACTTTCCCACACAGATGAGACTCCTGAGTTCTCCCTCCAGGAGGATTGCTCTCACTTTCTAAGGTTACAGGGTGTACCAGAACCTTCCACACACAGGTTGCATTTGTGTGATTAATCACATTTCTCAGCCTGACAGGTTTAAATGAGATACTGAATGATTTCACTCACTGATGACACACATCAATTGTTCTCTAGTGTGTAATTTCTTATTGTGAAACAGGCTGGAGGCCAAATAGAAAACTTTATCACAGCAGTGAGACTCAAAGGGCTTCTCTCCAGTGTGCATTTTCTCAAGTGGTGCACGTTGAGATGACAGGCTTTCGCACAGATGTGAGACTTATGGGGCTACCCTCCAGTGTATTCTCTCGTGCAATGCGTTCAGATGGCTTAGTGAAGGCTTTCCTTCACTAAGGGGGTTTCTCTACAGTGTGTATTTTCTCATGTTTCACATGAGAACATGAAAGACTGAAGGCTTTCTCACAGAAGTGACACTCATAGGGTTTCTATGAAGTGTGTGTTCTCTCATGTGTGACACGCTGAGATGAATCACTGAAGGCTTTCCCACAGGTGCAACATTCATAGGGTTTCTCTCCAGTATGTATTCTCTCCTGTGTGGCACGAGATGTTTGCAGTGTGAAGGCTTTCCCACGGGTCTGAAACTCATAGGGTTTCTCTCCAGTGTGTGTTCTCTCATGTTTGGCACGGTGAGAAGTCTGAGTGAAGGCTTTCCCACAGGAGCGACATTCATAGGGTTTCTCTCCAGTGTGTGTTCTCTCATGTGTGGCACGGTGAGATGGCATAGTGAAGGCTTTCGCACAGATGCGACATTCGTATGGTTTCTCTCCAGTGTGTATTCTCTCATGTGTGGTACGGTTAGATAATACACAGAAGGCTTTCCCACAGAAGTGACATTTATAGGGTTTCTCTCCAGTGTGTATTCTCTCATGTATGTCACGGTGAGATAGCTTATGGAAGGCTTTCCCACAGGTGCGACATTCGTATGGTTTCTCTCCAGTGTGTATTCTCTCATGTGAGGCACGAGAAGAGGGATGAGTGAAGGCTTTCCCACAGGTGCGGCATTCATACGGTTTCTCTCCAGTGTGTATTCTCTCATGTTTGGCACGAGAAGATTGCAGAGTGAAGGCTTTCCCACAGAAGTGACATTCATAGGGCTTCTCTCCAGTGTGTATTCTCTCATGTGCAGCACGAGAAGATTGCACAATGAATGCTTTCCCACAGGTGCGACATTCATAGGGTTTCTCTCCATTGTGTATTCTCTCATGTGTGGCACGAGAAGATTGCACAGTGAAGGCTTTCCCACAGGTGCGACACTCATAGGGTTTCTCTCCAATATGCACTATGCTATGTCTCTTAAGACGACTTGGCCATTTGAAGTCTTTCCCACAGATGTGACATTCATTCCGTTTCTCTTCAGTGTGTGTTCTGTTATGTGTCTTAAGGTCACTTGGCCTTTGGGAGGCTTCCCCACTGGGAGGACAAGCCTGTGCTTTCTTTCGGACATGTGCTCCATCATGATTTCCAGGATGAGATGCCTGAATGTCCGCGTCCCACACACATAGGGGAGGTCCATCTGCCCCTCCTCCAGTGGGCATGTCCTCCAGCTGCCGGAAGTGACTTGGTTGAATGGAGGGGGCAGTAAACAGGTGGCTGTCATCAACTTCCTCTCTAGTGTCTCCTCCATCCTGCCAACTGAGATCCCTGGGATGACCAAGTACACGCCCCAGGTCACTTTCCTCACAAGCCTTGTCTCCATCATGGGCAGTCGTATGATGACTGAACTTTGAAGGAACAAAGGCTGTGCTACACAAACTACAATCATGTGATTTTCCTCCAGTGTGAGATACATTGTGTTTACAGCGTTCATTGCTCTCAAGAAAGACTTTAGGACACAGACCACAGTCACTCTGTCTGTTTTCCTTGACAGACTTACTGGATTGTCTAATATCTAAGGAATTCTTCATAATGCCATTGCCATTTAGATGATCAATTTCTTTGTGTTCCAGGTGCTCAGGAGTTCGTGAATATTCATGGTGGTTCTCTCCCCGGTGTAGGCTAACAGAGATGTCTTCTGCATCTTTTAGCGAACCCTTTGTCAATGATGAGCAGTGAGTCTTTGTTTCTGTGAAGTCATTCCTGTCAACTGATTCTTGCAGAGAAAGAGATTTCTGCTGTGGGAAGATGATGAAACATGATCATCAATTGTTCACATCCATCTCTGAGGCCATTTGTCTACCTGTAAATGCTAGACTACTTAGCCTACACATAAAACATATTACAACTGGACACTGATAGTTTACACCTGTAATCCTAGCTACCCACATGGATGAGATCTGAGGATCATGGTTCAAAGTCATCCAGTTCAGGAAAGTCCATGAGACTCTTACCTCCAATAAACTCTTCACAAAAAGCTGGAAGCAGTGCTGTACTGGAAGTGGTAGAGTGCTAGGCTTGAACAAAAGAAGCTGAGGGACATTGCCCAGGCCCAGTGTTCAATCCTCAGGACGAGCAAAAACAACAAACTTATTTTTTTCTTCCATATCCCCAGATTGAAAGTGCTAAAGACATAATCCATGCAGGATGTCAACAACTGAAGAATCAAGTGATGTCCAGATAGTCTCATCTATATGTGTATATGTGTGTGTGTGTGTGTATGTGTGTGTGAGAGAAAGACAGAGAGAGAGAGAAAGACATGGAGACAGAGAGAGAAAGAGAGACAGAGAAAGTATACACATAGTTGAAGACAGAGACATAGACAGACACATAGATAGGTAAATTCATTGGCTTCAGACTATTTTATATTGCATATCTCAGATTGTTTGTTTTTATTTTTGCTTTTGCAAATCCTGGGGCTTGAACTCTGGGCCTGGGCATTGTCACTGAGCTTCTTTTTGGTGAAGGCGAGTGCTCTACCACTTGAGCCACAGCACCACTTCTGGCTTTTTCTGTTTATATAATATTGAGAAATCAATCCAGAGCTTCATGTATGCCAGGCAACTACTCTATCAGTAAGACACTTTCTCAGACCCTGAGATGAAAGTTTTGAAATCCTGTTATTTTCCTTATGAAATTCAAACTATCTGGAACTTCCATCCAAGAAATTTCCTCAGCTAACGATGAGGCAGGCACTTGCATTGCCAGCCACTCTTTCCACTGCCAGGTCTTTACTGGTCACGACAGGAGTCACATCCATGTAACTTACCAATGACGGGGTCACGTGCACCTTACTGCTGACTTGCTGTATGTAAAGACGGCCATCTTTGCCATGTGGAATGGAAATGCCTGTAAGAAATGTTTAAAAGCATACCTGGCATGAAACCGGGAGATTTTTGAAAGCACCTTAATCCGCATTTGTGTAGTCATTCAATGAATCAAAGGAAAGAAAACAATCCTTAGGAATACCAAAATTGAGAGAAACAGGGTGAAAAAAGACAACTACAAAAGCAATACTTGCAAAACTGTTTGATGTAAGTGAACTGAACACCTCAGCGGGGGAAAGAAATGGAAAGGGGGAAAAGTGAGGGGGGTATGAGGGAGAAGGTAACAAACAGTACAAGATATATATCGAATCCCTAACGTATGAAACTGTAACCTCTCTGTACATCAGTTTGATAATAAAAATTTGAAAAAATAGTAAAAGAAAAAAAAATCCTTAACAAAAGCACCTCCTGTCATATTCACGATCATGAATGACAATTTCTGTCTTCACTGCTGCTTCAAATCAGGACTTGTGTGCTGTTGCTGAGATTTCTGCCTCAAGGCTAGTGCTTTACCACTTGAGCCACAGCCCCACTTTCTGCTTTTATGTGCTTAGTAAGAGAGTCTCCCAGAGTGCTCCTGTTTGGCTGGCATCTAAGCATCCTCAGATTTCAGCTTTCCTGGGTAGTTGCGTTTGTTATTGGAAACAGAGTAGCTAAGAGAATACAATATAACTGTAAATGAGGTAATTAATTGAATCTAAGGAATCCCACAGTGGCTCCAAATTAGATGAAGATGCTGTTCATGTAACTCCATGTTCACAAGCAACGGGAAATTACAATATATAGTCTAAGGGTGGATTCAGAATAATCCCTCAGTGTCAATTTCTGCCTTAACAAAGTAAAAGCTACCGTCAAAAGTACATTCTCACAGGCTGAATTCAAGTAGAAATTCCAGTGGAATGAAGCTGAGTGAATGTATTTGACATATATATGTGCTTCATTTTGTACACTCACATTCATAAGTATATAGGCGCACTGGACGGGTCCCAGTACTCACCGATGGACTCCAGCAGACAGGCAACCTCTGACATCACATCTCTCCACAGCTTCCTCTGTGCTGCGTCCATCAGGTCCCATTCTTTAGGGGTGAAGTTCACAGTGACATCTTCAATGTTCAGAGGTTCCTGCAACACCCAAGACGGTTCCCATTCGACAGTGCAACAGGGACAAGTCCAACAGACAAGCCTTGCTATGACACCAACTGAGGTAGGTAGAGGGGAGGCCGGGTTTGCACAGAAACCAAGGGTTCTGGGCTAGGGACTAGTGGCAAGAGTGCTCATGTCATATACATGAATCTCTGGGTTTCATTCCCCAGCACCTCATATATAGAAAAGGCCAGAAGTGGGGCTGGGGATATGGCCTAGTGGCAAGAGAGCTTGCCTCGTATACATGAGGCCCTGGGTTCAATTCCCCAGCACCACATATACAGAAAACGGCCAGAAGTCGCGTTGTGGCTCAAGTGGCAGAGTGCTAGCCTTGAGCAAAAAGAAGGCAGGCTATGCTCAGGCCCTGAGTTCAAGGCTCAGGACTGGCCAAAAAAGAAAAGAAACCCACAGTTCTTTAGGACAATAGCCCACACCCCTCGGCTTGAGTGGCCTCAGTGCTGGCCACACTGCAGGATGCTGTGGAGGGGCGGATGAGCAAGGCGCACCCCGGAATACTGCATGGCATGTGGAAGAGACGATATGGAGTTACCACATTCCACATGGAACAACTTCCTCTCCTGGGACTGGAACTCGGGTCTTGGGTGCTCACCCTGAGCATGGTTGCTGAAGGCTAGTTTGTGCTCTACCACGAGAGCCACAGCTCCCCTTCCAGCTTTGCTTGGTGGTGGATGAGAGATAAGCGTCTGGGGGACTTCTCTGCAGGGCTCTGAGCAACAGTGGCCAGTCCTCAGCCTTTGGAGCCACGTGCTTATGACTCCTTTAGAATAAAGTTTGTGCCGGATTTGGGCTTTGATCTCATGACCTACATGCTGTCCCACAGTTTCCTTTTTAAAACCTGAGTCTCGGGGCTGGAAATATATCCTAGTGGCAAGAGCGCTTGCCTCGTATATATGAAGCCCTGGGTTCAATTCCCCAGCACCACATATACAGAAAATGGCCAGAAGTGGCGCTGTGACTCAAGTGGCAGAGTGCTAGCCTTCAGCAAAAAGAAGCCAGGGACAGTGCTCAGGCCCTGAGTCCAAGGCCCAGGAATGGCAAAAATAAATAAATAAATAAATAAATAAATAAATAAATAAATAAAAATAAAAACCTCAGTCTCCTCCCACCAGAGCTACACTTCCATTCCCCCATTTCTCCTCTTCTTCTCCTTCTCCTTCTCTGTCCCCTCCCTCTCTTCCCTCTCCTCCCCCTCCTTTTCCTTCTCCCTCTCTCTCTCCCTCCTTCTTCATCTTGGTAATTTAGTGGAGCAAAGAATCTCATGGGTTTTACTGCCCACGCTTTGAACTGTGATCTTCAGGGCTCAGGCTCCTGTGTAGATAGAATAACTGATGTGAGTCACCTATGCTCCATTCTAAGACTTCAATGTTACTAGAAGTCCTCAGGCACTGAACTCAGGTATGAGGCAGGATCGACTACAGAAAAGGAAGCAGGGTAAAAGGCTGCCAGGATCAAAACACTCAAGCATAAAGCTAGTCCCTCAACTGCTCCTAAGATTAAGGGACCAAAGTTATTCACAGGAAATTAGGCAGGATAAGTTCAGAAGAATGAGGCCCGGTGAAGGCAACTCAGAAGTGTGGTGTTTAGAAACATACAAGCGCTATCTCAGCTTCAGAGACACACCAGGATGCATCCCTTCCCGAGAAATTGCAGTGAGCCAACAACAAAGTCCATCCTAACCTCTGGCTATGTTGTTATCTCAAGGATGTGCAAGGACATGGCTTACTTGAAGGACAGCACTAATCCCAAGATGTTTTCTTATATCCACAAGAGTCTGTTTTATGTAAACCACTCAACCCTACTTTCACGTTTATTCTTCTTTTTTTTTTTGCCAGTCCTGGGGCTTAGACTCAGGGCCTGAGCACTGTCCTTAGCTTTCTTTTGCTCAAGGCTAGCACTCTGCCACTTGAGCCACAACGCCACTTCTGGCCATTTTCTATATATGTGGTGCTGGGGAATTGAACCCAGGGCTTCATGTATATGAGACAAGCACTCTTGCCACTAGGCCATATCCCCAGCCCCGCTACGTTTATTCTTAACTACCCTCTTATGTGCAGTTTAAGTACCAGGGATTAACTAAAATTTAAGAAAACAGCAAGGCCCTGAAGTTGGTAAATGGCAAGGGGCAGACATTTGTCTGGCAGGATGTATGCTTTCCTGAGTAAAACGCTACCCCAGAACTTAAGCAACCCCCAACCAAAATGTAGACAACAGGGGCTTTCCTTATTTCAGGGAAAAGGAATTGCTCCATGGCAGGATGGGTTCCACCTGCCAAGAGAGCCCCAAACACCCAGAAACTCAGGAGGTAACACCAGGAGTGATTATGGCAAAAGGAAAATACCTATCTTGGCATAAAGTTAAAGGCACACGACCTGCATTTACCATATTAATAATCTCAACAGCCAATTGTAAGGTTTTTAAAGTAGTTAGCCGGTAAAGGAGAACGTCACGTGGTATTCAGGAAGGAGAGAAAGTTTGTTACTGAACTGCAGGCCTTTGGCCGACATGATCCATGCCGGAAGAGAAGAGAGAGAAGGACAGAGGGGCAATCCCCACCCAGTCCTGCTTCATTTGGGGCAGGGGCAAGGGGTGTGGCCAGGTGGATTAGGATGTGACCTCAGGAAAAGGGGAGGTAACTGCCTCCAGGTCTGCTGGTTACCAAGCTAACTGGGTGGAGACTTAATGAGGTGGGGGCATCTACATGGATCCCTCAGGGAGAGGAACTTATACCAGGGGACTGCGAGACTCTGTCTCTCCAAGACAGGACCCCACTCTGTTAAGAGTGTGCCCTTCCTTTGTGCATTTCTGTCTGCTTTTGTCTACTGGCTTGCTGGCATCCTCAGTAGAATCAGCCAAGTTTTCTTATGACTGTGAATTGTCCAGAAATTCTTTTTCTGGGATTGAAGTTAAGGACCCTAAGGGAGGAGTCCCTATGTTAAAAGGAAAATGTCACAAACCCTCACCTGCATCTGGTGCAAGGAAACAGAAATCTGAGGATCATTGTTCCAAACCAGGCCAGGGAAGGAGAGTTTCAGAGACTCACATCTCCAGTAAGCCGCACAGAAGATGCCAGAGTGGCACTGTGGCTCAAGCAGTAGAGCCTTAGCCTTGAGCCACATAACCTCAGTGACAGGGCCTTGGCCCAAAGTTCAAGCCCCGGCACTGTTAAAAAGTAAAAATGAGGCTTGGAATATGGCCTAGTGGCAAGAGAGCTTGCCTTGTATACATGAAGCCCTGGGTTTGATTCCCTAGCACCACATATATAGAAAACGGCCAGAAGTGGTGCTGTGGATCAAACGGCAGAGTACTCAGCCTTGACCAAAAAGAATCTAGGGGTAAGTAGGGCTCAGGAATTGAGTTCAAGGCCCAGGACTGACAAAAAAAAAAAAAAAGAGTAAAGATGAAAACTTCACAAAACCAGCCATAACAATGTTTAGCCACTTTGCACCTTTGACTCAATGATTCATTCCTGTAACTGTACCTGAGAGTATCACTCAATAAAATCTTTCAATGATATTATAGGCTTCTTTTTCTTTTGCTGGTTCTGGGTTTCAACTCAGGGCCTTGACACTATACTGAGCTTTTCTGTTCCAGGCTAGTGCTCCAACACTTGAGTCACACCTCCAACTTGCAGCTTTTTGCTGGTCAACTGAGTAAGAGTCTCCCGAGTTGCCTCACTAGGCTGTCTTCAAAAGTGCCACCCTCAGATCTCAGGCTCCTGAGTAGCTAGGATTGCAAGCAGAGCAGCCCGGGCCCTAAGATCCCATGCAACTGCAGCAAGCAACACAGTAGTCATTCCTTCCTTGAGAACATAAAGCCAGCACTGTATTACTCAATGTCCAGAACAGCTGGAGGAGATCCTTGCATTTTTCAGAATGAAGGATTTCCCACACAGCATGGGCTCTTCATGGTGTCATTTCTGGGCACAGATCATGACAGGGTAGCTCAGAATGAGGTCCAGGTCATTAAGACCGGAAGTTTCTCCAAGGCCAGTCATTGGGACACTTTGAGCCCAGTGATCACCATTCATTACTGATAGCACCTCTCATCCTGTGTTTATGCAAACTCATGGATTATACATCACTGCCTCTCTTCTTGTTCTTTCCATTCTTCCATGTAGAAAGTGTTTTATATTATACTAAATTAACTGAGAAGCCACATATTGAAGGATAGAGTCCTGGGGTTTTTATTAGAGCATTAATCTGCAGGCAGCTGGTTGTTACAAAGGCCTGCAGCCCACACATACCCATAACACTATCAGGAAACAGGCCAGAGAGGGAAAAAACAACAAAAACCATACTAGCAAACCAATCCAGCTCCAAAGAAGAGCTGACTTGGGACGCCATGGTGACTGAAGATGAGCCAGGAGACTGGACATGGGGACACAAACATAGAGATGCAAACAATGGCCCCTGAGCTGGCCTGACCCTAAATAGGGTCAGGTCTGGGGGTTGGGTCACAGGAAGCTCCCAGACCCAGGCACTTGAGTGACAGGTTCAGTAACCTATAGGCCAGCAGTCACACCATGAAGACAAGATGGCAGGTAGTACAATTCACGGTGTGGCCAGTGATGGCGCTACCTAGATGCGACATCCTTATTACAAAACAAGCCTCTTTATTGGGGTCTGTCCAAGTTTCAAAATTTTACCCAATGCTTTCTTTTTCCTATGTTCTACATTTATTCCCATTTTTCTCCTACATGTATACTTTCAGACTGAATTCTGTTCATGAAGTTTCCTACATCAAGATGATGGAGGCCAGATCTGGAGGTCAGATCTGGCCAGTGCAAGTGGGCAGAGACTGACTCCATCTCCATTATCTCCCTCAGCCCTGAGCTTCAGAGTTGAGGGCTCTGCCCCGACTTCTCAGAAGCCCAGGAAGATTTCCCACCTCACTGTAAACAATAGTCATTGTCCTCCACCCTTCCAATCCACCTGTTAACTCTAGTCAACTCTTAACTAGATGAAAGATTGGTTCAAGCACATACTATGTAACAGGTATGGAACTGCCTTGGCCACCTGGGTGGGCTTAGCATACTCTATAGGTGTTGTGACCTCATTGGCGGACTGGGGGGAGGGGAAGGCAGGGATTTAGCATTCATCATAATCTTGTAACAAATCAACACACACCGCGGGAAAATTATTAAATAATTTTAAAGCATGTTTGGTGCATTTGGTGTCGGGAAGGAATCTGGAAATACCAACGCATTTAGAATTGATTGGTTAAGCCAGGGGGATAGTGCAAAGCTCCAGGGTTTTAGATACTGGAAACCACACCTCAGTGGGGAAGTTCTGGTAACTCTAAAATTTGTTTTTCTTCTCTGCTGGTCACTCTTATGGTTGTTTATGGTCTTTCTGGGAACTAGCTGCCCCAGGACGTTTTATGGTCTTTTCTAGGTCCTTAGTTACAAAGCAGTTTACAGAAGCAAAATTAGCAGTTAGTAACTACAAAATGGTGATGACAATTTTTAGTTTCTATCCGCGGAGCTGTTGAGAGCCCTGCTTCTTAGCCTGTGGGAACAGGTGCGAACTCAGTTTTAGGCGCCATAGTTAGCACCCCACTAAGTCACTAGCACATATCAGCATGATTAATCAGTTTTGCTGGATACAGGGGAGGGTGGGTGAAGTATTCCTGTAAAAGTGGGGACTCGTAGGGTCCTTGACTTCAATCACAGAATCAGAACTTCTGGACAAGTTGCCATGGTAAGACCTTGGCAGAGCTTGACGGATTGCGTAGGGAAGCAAATAGACAAGGAGACAAACAGGCAAGGAAAAGGGAAGGGGCACTCTGACAGAGTGTGGGGCTGGGCAGGAGCGACGGGAGACAGATCCTTGGCTGTTATGAGTATTCGTGTGCATTCATAATCTGCTAGTTTGTGCTACTGCCCTTCTGTTTGCTACTTTTTGACTTACTCCCTTGAGATCTGCTATGTTTTCTTACCAATCTGCCTCGCCAAGCAATTCTCATCCTGCAAAGTCAACAACCCTAAGTGAAGAGTCCCCGCATTTAAAGGAAACTTCACAAAGTCACCCGAGCCCTGTGACAAGCCACTTCCCACGAGGCCACCCACAAAGAGAAGGAAGACATTCCCTGTGCTCCTTCCACACACCAGTGAACTGCAGGCCAGAGTACACAGATAGTTTAGTAGAGGGAGAATGTTCCGAGAAGTGACCACTACTTCAGAGTCATTACTTAGAATTCCAACTCGCGAACAAGTCTTCTTTGTACTTAATCTGATAATGCAGGGGAGCACTGTTGGCTCCAGGCTGTAAGCTGAGACCATCTGAGCTGCTCAGGAAGCTGAGATCTGAGGATCCGGCCTCAATGCCAGCCCAGCCAGAAACAATTCAAGAGTCTCATCTCTAGTGAATCACCGGGAACTACGAAGTGGGGTTGTGGCTCCATGCGGTAGAAAGCTAGCCTGCAACCAAACACGCCAGACACAGCGCTGAGGCTGAGCTGAGGCTGAGTTCAAGTCCCCCTTCTGACAGAAAAAGAAAAAATGAAACAAAAACCCAATGCCACAATCTCATTTCTTTAAGGAAGGCTTTTGCTACTCACCGGGGACGCCATTATCCCAAGACAGTGCTCCTCTAGGCTTTCACTCCCAGGCAATCCCAGCGCTATGCTGAAAGAAGCATGGAGGGAGAAAGAAGCCAGCGGCCACCTCCAGCCCAGGATTCCGAGCTACAGGGAACGTGAAGTCCTGGCTCCTCCCACCTGCGCACCTCCACCCAATCAACAACTCTGCTCAACAACTCTGGGGAGCACTGGGTGCACAGTGGCACCCAAGACTATCTGTCAGCCAGTAGAGCCCAGGCCTCTGAAAAGCAGAGACTGGCTCTGTTCATTACCAGAGACAGACGCCAGAACTGTGGTGTGGGGAATCCAGTCGGTGAGACACAGAGAAACCACGTTTTGAGTTGGGATTGGGAGTGTTTAGTAAAAGGCCTGCGTCGGCAAGCAGACTCTTGTTACAAAGACTGGCGGCCCCAGGAATACACACTTGGCACTGTTAGAAAAAGGAGCCAGGAGAGCAGAAAGAGCGAGAAAACAATACCAACAACCCAGACCAAACCTAAGGGAGCTCTGAAGGGTGATATCTTGCTAGCAGAAGCAGGGCTAGGAGATGGGTCCACATGGGAGATCTGGCATCAGAGTATCTGCCCTGCTCTTCCCCTACTCTCTGGCCCCCTGGTGGTGTTGGGGTTGGTCCCAGGAAATTCAGGTCCCAGCCCCAGACACTGGGGATTTAGGCAGTGCCCATTGGGGCTAAACCCCACTATGTTTTTACATATCCCCTTTAGGTCTATGCAAGGAGCTACATCTACAATTCAAAGGATGGCTTGTCTCCCCTGTGGGCCTTGGAAGCTGGATGGACAGCCCCGCTGTAGTTAAGTGAAGATCTGTGACATTTGATCTTCATCACCTTCAGTGTGACATTTTTATTACCTGGGCTCAGGTCTCTAAGACTGACTTGTTCTTCTAATAGTTCCATTCTGTGTGGTCATTGCTTTTAGGAGAGAATACATCCAGCCATATATTTAAAAACAAGTGTTTGTCGTTGTGAGAGAATTCACGTTCCACAAGGAGGAGCTATTTTTCCAAGTATTTGCTCTTCCAGTATACATGTGAACATTTGGTATGTGAACCAGGCCTGGGTCCTGAACGCAGGGCCTAGGATCTGATTCTGAGAGTCTTTTTCCCAAGGCTAGCCCTCTACCACTGGAGCCAAGGTACCATGTTGGGGTTGTTGTTGTTGTTTCTAAATAGTTTATTGGAGATAAGAGTCTGGAAGATGTTCCTGCCTGAGCTGGCTTAGGAAGCTGTTCCTCTGATTTCTGGCTCCTAGGTAGCTAGGATTGTTGAATTGAGCCAACAGTGCCTTGAGAGATGTCTTCTTTACAACCACCAGGGCTGGCTCATTTCCAGGGTAAGCAGACTACTACTCGGAAAATAATTGCCTGTACCTGTATTATAACTTGTGCTGGGAAACTGAGTCACGAGGGAATTAGAATAAATAGAGCAAACTCAACAGACCAGATAAACTTTAATGGACAGTTAAAGAGGGCCATCGTCACCACATTGACCTGAGGAGACTCAGGAGATCCTGCAAACAATTCCGGGCAGAGCTCAAGGGTCTTAAATAGGGTTGGAGGTGGCCCGAAAACAAAGTTTCAGGACGTGCTGTGCAGGTTGTGGTTTTGCTTTTAGTAACTTACCCAGGCCTGGTTCTGGGAGCCTGCTATGCAAACTCATGGAACAAGCCCGGTTTTAACCAGCTGTGCCCTGCAGTATGAACACAGGTGCCTTTTACCTGGAGGAGCAGGGATAGGCCTCCACGTTTTTTAGAGCACAGATTCTCATGAAATTGTATTACTATATTTAAGGTAGTGTTATGGGGTTCGGGGATTATCAAAGAGACCACTCAGTCATATGACAATCGGGGATGTAAATGATTTTGTTGAGCGAGAAAGTACAGGCAGGGTCAAGGCTGGGACCTCAAGATGGAGCCCCGAGCCATCTCAGAAGGCTGCTTATAAGCGCCCCTTTATTCTAACTGTAGGAATCAGTTATGCAAAGGTCAGGGTGTCTTGACCCTTACCTGATAAAACAAGATGCAACTGTGCAGGGGGGGAGAGGGGGAGCAGGGGAGGAACAGAGGAGGGAAGGAGGGCTCACAGGTGTGGACATTTCCCAGCAAAGCAAAACAAATTCAAAAGTTTGGTAAGTACAGCTCAGGCCAGGTTACAATACACAATACCAATCATAGTTGTTCATAGCTAGTGCCAGTCCATGGTCAAAGATTTGCATTTACATCATTTCGAGAGCACTTTCAAAATTTCAATGCTATATTTGCTGTTTACCAGATACCCAGGTGAGCCTTGAACCCACAACCACAGTCAGCAGCACTCAGTCTATCCGGCTAGGAGTCTTTCATTTAGCTGTGCTCAGCATCTGCTCACCGCCACAAGTACCACATGCAGGTGAGAGCAACAGACTTACAGAAGTGGAACTGGCAGTTAGCCATCACAAATAGCAATTCCAGTAAAACTCTGGTGAGTAAAGCAATGAACCATTAAGGCAATCATTAAACCAATCAAAATACTCTTTAATTTTGGTTCTGGGTGTAAGTGGTACTCACTGTGAACCCATCTAAGTTCTTTGAAACAAGCAAATGTAGTACCAATCAGGCTTGATCTCTCTCCTTCCTTTCTTTTGCAAGCTCCAGCAGCTCCAAGCCCAGCTGCTTTGGGCTCCTGTTATTCCACTCTGGTTTGCCCCTCCCTAGGTCAACTCCCTTGTCTAAGCGGCTGTTTCTAGGGACCCAAAAAAGGAGGCTCCACCAGGCCTTTTACTTGGTTTCCACAAGTTGACCCAAGATCTGAAAGGACAGCCACGGAGGCCTCAGCATCAGCTCTGGGCTCTCACCGCAGGAGGGGCCCAATCCAATTCCTCTGGATTCTCCTCCTGGCTGTAATAGGGAGGTCAGATCTGGCCAGTGCCATCATTAGCTGTGGAGGAAGTTCAGGTGGACTCCAGCTCAGATTAGAGCAGAAGCCAACTCCATCTTCACTAAGATCTCCCCCACCCTATCCAAGGAAGTTCCCCTTTGCTGTGATAAGATTGTGTAAACTGTTTGGCCACCTGAAGCATGGAAAGTTCAAGGAACGTTCAAGGTTAAACCCATGCACTCCTATGAGTAGGCCTATACACCTGCATCATGTGAACCCCGACAAATTCATGCGCCAATTCTAATTAGAATGATAGGTTGGTTCAAATAGATACTATGAGACAGACTGTAACTCTATTGGTCACCTGCGTGCGGCCTAGCATGCTCTGTAAGTGTTGTATCCTCATTGGCCACCTGTGTGTGGCATGTTTGACTGTTATGTTTGCCTTATAATTACCAGTCTGGAGGGCCCCCCCACACACACACACACACGGTCCCAGCTCCCGCGTCTGGACGGCACACATGCGGGTGGTCCCAGCTCTGTGCCCTGACTCTGCACACGGGGTCGGCAGTTTCGCCTCCCGAGTCCGGGCTGCAACCAAGGCTGGTTGGTTCATTTTTTTTTCACTTTTTACTTCCCCAATAAATCTGTCTTTTTGTCACCTTTTAGCTGGAGACTGTGTGGTGGACTTTTGGGGGAACCAGAAATCCCCTCCCTTGGTGGGGGACCCCGTTTCATTGTAGGAAACCCGCACACTACTTCACTGGCTGTCTTTTGCCTAAGCTGGAGTCACTAAACTCTGTGACCTAAAGCCTCCTAAGCTCCTATGTGTAAGGTCCACCCTGGGAAGCTCCATGCAGATGCCCCCACTGGATTAATTGTGAGCCCAGGACCTGAGTTGATCTCTGGCCTTTCTCTATATAATCTGGCTGACAGCAGCCTTACTCCTCCCCCACCCCGCCCCTCGATTCCTGTTTTCTCTATTTCCCTTTCTTTTGTCTTCTTCTTTCCCCTCTGTCTCCCCATGCCTCCCTCCATCTTGTGTGGGCTGGCAGTTTGCTCCTCCCCCACCCCCACCAAACTCCTTTCTCCCAGATCATGTGGCTTGTTTCCTTCCAGGCGAACCTTCCAATAGGCTCATGTTATCAAATCTGGCCTCAGTATTTCCTGAACAATGACTCCAGGTGTCTCCATCATGGGACACTGGATCCTAACATCTTGGGGGACCGACACATCTCCTGCAGATGCTTGGTGTAACAGGGGGGTCAGATCTGGCTAGGGCCATGATTAACTGTGGAGGTAATTCAGGCTGACTCCAGCTCAGGTTAGAGCAGAAGCCAACTCCGTCTCCACAAAGCTCTCCCCGACGCTATCCAGGGAAGCTCCCCTTTATTATGATAAGTTATGTAAATTGACCACCTGAGGCCTGGGCAATTTGAGGGAACCTTTGCCCTCCCATGGGTAGGCGTATCCACCTGACTTCAAATCCATGTGCCCTCTGGAGTGGGTGTATCCACCTGATGTCAAATCTATGCACCAGTGTGAAGTAGACTGGGGGTTCTCTACAATAAACTGGGGTACCCTCCAAGGGAGGGGGTTCCTGGTTCCACCAAGAGTTCAGCACACATTCTCCAGCTGCAAGATGACAAAAAGGCAGATTTACTGGGGAAGTAAAAAGTGAAGAAAAAGTGAACCGACCGGCCTTGGTCGCAGCCCAGACTCAGCAGCCGAAACTGCCGACCTTGTGTGCAGGATCAGGGCCCAGACTCGGAATCTGGAGCCTTGTTCATGTGGTCTTCCAGGCTGGTTATAAGGCAAACATCACAGACAAAGCACACACACGGGGGGGGGGGGGGGGGGGAGAGCTTAGTGGAGAAGGAGTTGGCTTCTGCTCTAATCTGAGCCAGAGTCAGCCTGAATTACCTCCACAGTTGACTATGGCACTGGCCAGATCTGACCTCCCTATTACACCAAGAACCTTCAGGAGATGTCGGTCCCCCAAGATGTCGGGATCCAGTGTTCCATGACAGAGACATCTGGACTCATTGTTCAGGAAATACTGAGGCCAGATTTCATGACATGAGCATATTGGAAGGTTCTCAGAGAAGGAAACCCACCACATATTCCAGGAGAAAGGAGTTTGGTGAGTGTAGGGGAGGAGCAAACTGTCAGCCCACACAAGATGGAGGCATGGGGAGACAGAAGGGAAGGAAGCAGAGAAAAGAAAGGGAAATAGAGCAAACAGAAAATGGGGGGGTAGGGGGGGAAGGCTGCTGTCAGCCAGATTATGTAGAGAAAGGCCGGAGATCAAATCAGGTCCTGGACTCACAAACTGGTGGGGGCGTCTGCATGGAGCCTCCCAGGGTGGACCTTACACATAGGAGCTTAGGAGGCTTTAGGTCCCAGAGTTTAGTGACTCCAGCTTAGGCAAAAGACAGCCAGGAGGAGAATCCAGAGGAATTGGATTGGGCCCCTCCTGCGGTGAGAGCCCAGAGCTGATGCTGAGGCCTCTGTGGCTGTCCTTTCAGATCTTTGGTCAACTTGTGGAAACCAAGTAAAAGGCCTGGTGGAACCTCCTTTTTTGGGTCCCTAGAAACAGCCGCTTAGACAAGGGAGTTGACCTAGGGAGGGGCAAACCAGAGTGCAATGACAGGAGCCCAAAGCAGCTGGGCCTGGAGCTGCTGGAGCTTGCAAAAGAAAGGGAGAGAGATCAAGCCTGATTGGTACTCCATTTGCATGTTTTAAAGAACTTAGATGGGTCCACAGTGAGTACCAGTTACACCCAGAACCAAAATTAAAGAGTATTTTGATTGGTTTAATGATTGCCTTAATGGTTCATTGCTTTATTCACCAGAGTTTTACTGGAATTGCTATTTGTGATGGCTAGCTGCCAGTTCCACTTCTGTAAGTCTGTTGCTCTCACCTGCATGTGGTACTTGTGGCAGTGAGCAGACGCTGAGCACAGCTAAATGAAAGACTCCTCCCGGATAGACTGAGTGCTGCTGACTGTTGTTGAGGGTTCGAGGCCCACCTGGGTATCTGGTATACAGCAAATATAGCATGTAAATGCTGATCAATGACCATAACTGGCACTAGCTTTGAACAACTCTGATTGGTATTGTGTAATGTAACCTGGCCTGAGCTGTACTTATCAAACTTGTTTTGAATTTGTTTTGCTTTGCTGGGTATTGTCCACACCTGTGAGGCCTCCTCAGCCCCCCTGCAGAATTGCATCCTGTTTTATCACCTGATGGTCTTGTGATTTCCAGTATAGGTCCAGACAACCCGACTTCCCTGTGACTGATTCCTATAGTTA
>NC_063181.1:3579602-3637485 GCF_023159225.1 Perognathus longimembris pacificus
GAACAAAGCGGAAATTCCTGTGGTTTGGGAGTTTATAATGCACATTCGGAGAAGTCTCGGGACACCATTTTGAGGCACAGCCTTGACCCTGCCTGTACTTTCTCGCTCAACAAAATTCATTACATCCCCGATTGTCATCTGACTGAGTGGACTCTGGATCATCAATCCTCGAGTCCCATAACACTACACTAAATATAGTAATACCATTTGATGGGAATCTACATTCTAAAAAACATGGAGGCGTATCCCTGCTCCTTCCAGGTTAAAGGCCACAGCTGGTTAAAACCATGCTCGCTCAGTGACTTTGCAGAGCAGGCTCCCAGAACCAGGCCTGGGTAAGTTACTGAAAGGAAAACAACACACTTGCAAAGCATGTCCTGAAACTTTTTGTTTTGAGCAACCTCCACCCTACTTAGGTCCCTTGAGCCCTGCCCGGAATTGTTTGCAGGGTCTCCTGACTCTCCTCAGGTCACTGTGACTATGATGGCCCTCTTCAACTGTCCATTAAAGTTTATCTGGTCTGTTGAGTTTGTTCTATTTATTCTAATACCCTCGTGACTCCGTTTCCCAGCACAAGTTGTAATACAGGCACAGACAATTATCTTCCGAATAGAAGTCCACGATCCCTGGAAATGAGCTAACCCTGGTGGTTGTAATTAAGACATCTCACTAGGCACTGTCTGCTCAGGCGCCGGAAATCAGAGGATCAACTTCCTAAGCCAGTTCAGGCAGGAACATCTTCCAGATTCTTATCTCCAAAAAACCACTTAGAGAAAAAAAACAAAACCGGAAATGGCGCCTCGGCTCCAGTGGTAGAGGACTAGCCTTGGGAAAAAGACTCTCAGGATCAGATCTTGGCCCTGTGTTCAGGACCCTGGCCTGGTTCACATAGCAAATGTTCACAAGTATCCTGGAAGAGCAAACACTAGGGAAAACAGCTCCTCCTTGTGGAACGTGCATTCTCTCTCAAGGACAAACACATGTTTTTAAATATATGTCAGGATGCATTCGATCCTAAAAGGGATGTCCACATATAATGATCAACTATTTCAAAAACAAGTCAGTCCTAGAGACCTGTGCCCAGGTAATAAAAATGGCATACTGAAGGTGATGAAGATCAAACATAAACACAGATCTTCACTTAACTACAGCAGGGCTGTCCACCCAGCTTCCAAGGCCCAGAGGGAGACAAGCCATCCTTTGAATTGCAGATGTAGCCGGTTGCATTGGCCAAAACGGGATGTGTAAAGAGAGAGTGTGGTTTAGCCCAGTGGGCACCACCTGAATCCCCAGAGGATGGGCCTGGGACCTGAATTTCCTGGGACCAAACCCCCACCCCACCAGGGGGGCACAATTTAAGGGAAGAGCAGGGCAGACGCCCTGATGCCAGGCCTCCCATACAGGCCCATCTCCTAGCCCTGCTTCTGCTAGCAAGGCGTCACCTGTCAGATCTGGGTTAGGTTTGGTCTGGGTTGTTGGTACTGTTTTCCAGCTCTTTCTTCTCTCCTGGCTCCTTTTTCTAACAGGGCTAAGTGTGTATTCCCGGGGCCGCCAGTCTTTGTGACAAGAGTCTGCTTGCAGACACAGGCCTTTTACAAAACATTCCCAATCCACCTCAAAACGTGTCTTCTCTGTGTCTCGCCGACTGGATTCCCCACACCACAGTTCTGGCGTCTGTCTCTGGGTAACGAACAAAGCGAGTCTGCTTTTCAGAGGCCTGGCAGCAGCCGGCTGACAGACAGCCCTGGGCGCCACTGTTCACCCAAAGCTCCGCAGAGTTATTGAGCAGAGGTGTTGATTGGGTGGAGGTGCGCAGGTGGGAGGAGCCAGGACTTCACTTCCCCTGGAGCTGGGAATTCTGGGCTGGAGGCGGCCGCTGGCTTCTGTCTCCCTCCACGTGTCTTTCAGCTTAGAGCTGGGACTGCCTGGGAGTGAAAGCCTAGAGGAGCACTGTGTTGGGATGATGGCGTCCCCGGTGAGTAGCAAAAGCCTTCCTTAAAGAAGTGAAACTTTGGCATCGGGTGTTTCCATCTTTTTTGCTTTTTCTGTCTTTGGGGGAACTTGAACTGGGCCTCAGCGCTGTGTCTGGCCTGTTGCCACAACCCCATTTCGTAGTTCCCGGTGGTTCACTAGAGATGAGGCTCTTGAGATGTTTCTGGCTGGGCTGGCATTGAGACCGGGTCCTCAGATCTCAGCTTCCTGAGCAGCTCAGATGGTCTCAGCTTACAGCCTGGAGCCAACAGTGCTCCCCTGCGTTATCAGATTAAGTACAAAGAAGACTTGTTCACGAGTTGGAATTCCAAGTAATGACTCTGAAGTAGTGGTCACTGCTCAGAAAATTCTCCCCCTACTAAATTGTCCATGAACTCTGGCCTGCAGTTCAGTGGTGTGTGGAAGGAGCACAGAGAATGTCTTCCTTCTCTTTCTCGGTGGCCTCGTGGGAAGTGGCTTGTCACGGGGCACGGGTGAGGGTTTATGAGGTTTCCTTTAAATGTAGGGACTCTTCATTTAGGGTTTTGACTTTGTGGAACAGGAATTTCTGGGCAAAGCAGGATGGTAAGAAAACCTAGCAGAGTTTAATGGAGTAAGCAAACAAAGTAGCAGACAAACAGAAGGGCAGCAGCACATAGTAGCAGATTATGAATGCCACACAAATACTCCCAGCAGCCAATGATCTGTCTCCCCTTTGCTCCTACCCATCCCCACACTCTGTTAAACTGCTGCTTCCCTTCTGCGTGTCCGTTTGTCTGCTTGTCTATTTGCTCCCCTGCGCAATCAATAAATCTCTGCCAAGTTTTCTTACCATGGCTACTTGTCCAGAAGTTCTGATTCTGTGATTGAAGTCGAGGACCCTAAGAGTCCCCACTTTTAAGGCTCAACTTCACCCACCCTCCCCAGTGTCCAGCGAGACTCATTAATCATGCTGATATGTGCAACTGACTTAGTGTGGTGCTAACTATGGCGTCCAAAACTGAGTTCGCACCTGTTCCCACATGCTAAGTGTCGGGGCTCTCAGCGGTTCCACGGTGAGAAACTCAAAATTGTCCTCACCATTTTGTAGTTAGTAACTGCTAATTTTGCTTCTGTAAAGCGCTTCATGGATAAGGACCTGGGAAGACCATAAAACATCCTGGGGCAGATAGTTTCCAGAATAACCATAAACACCCATAAGAGTGACCAGCAGAGAGGAAAAACAAGTTTTAGAGTTACCAGAACTCCCCCGCCCAGGTGTGGTTTCCAGTATCTAAAACCCTGCAGCTGTGCACTATGCCCCTTGATACACCCTTATGGCTTAACCAATCAATTCTAAATGCGCCTTGATCTGAAAAATGACCCTTTCCAGATTCCTTCCCGCCACCAAATGCACCAAACATGCTTTAGAATTATTTTTATTATTTTCCCGTGGTGTGTGTTGATTTGTTAAAAGATGCTAGGATGTACGCTAAGTCCTTGCCTTCCCCCCAAAAAATGTACAAAACAGCTGAAAGCCCTAGGCTGCTGGCCTCTTAGCATCAGGTTGCCGAGTGTGTGGAGGACCAAGCTGGAGCTTGCAATAAAGACTCCTTTTGCTTTTGCATTGGTGTGGGTCTCTGGTGGTCCTTGTGGGGGTCCGGCATTTGAGCATAACAGCTCTTCCTCTTCCCAGTGGCACAGGTTGGAGTGGGAGATCGGGTCATTGCGGAGCGAAAGAGAAATCCTTATTCTAGCTTAGTCACAAGCAGTTCTTTGTTTGATCTAACTTTACACCAGGTTTTAATGGGAGAAGGGTCACAGGGAGGGGGTCTCCCAGTCCCTCCAATAGTCCACCACTCAGAGACAGTCTTCAGTAAACAGATGGAATTATTGGGGAAGTTAGAATAAACTGACTGGCCAGGGCCACAGCCCAGACTTGGGGAGTGCTGGAGCTGCTGCTTTATAGAGTTATAAAGGCCAAGGCCGCGTTGTCAAGCTTGCCACAGGTACCTGGCCAATGAGGTCACAACACCTATAGAGTATGCTAAGCCACACGCAGGTGGTCAAGGGAGTTACAACCTGTTACATAGTATCTGCTTGAACCAACGTTTCATCTAGTTAGAGTTGGCAGGTGGATTGGGTTTTTGGTGGAAGATGATGACTATTGTTTATTGTGACAGGGAAATCTTCCTGGGCTTCTGAGAAGTCAGGGCAGTGCCCTCAATTCTGAAGCTCAGGGCTGAGGGAGAAAATGGAGATGGAGTCAGCTTCTGCCCTCTCACCTGCCAGATCTGACCTGCAGATCTGGCCTCCATCACCATCTTGATGTTTGACGACTGGTTGTTACCTCTAGGAAACTTCATGAACAAAATTCAGTCTGAAGGTATACATCTAGGAGAAAAGTGGGAATAATTGTAGAATATAGAAAAAAATGAAACAATTGGGTAAAATTTTGAAACTTGGACAGAGTCCAATAAAGATGCTTCTTTTGTAATAGGGAGGTACTGATCTGGGTAGCGCCATCACAGGCCACACCATGAATTGTACTACCTGCCATCTTGTCTTCATGTTGTGCCTGCTGGCCTATAGGTTACTGAACCTGTCAGTCAAGTGTCTGAGTCTGGGAGCTTCCTGTGACCCAAGGCCCAGACCTGATCCTATTTAGGGTCAGGCCAGCTCAGGTGCCATTGTTTGTGTCTCCATGTTTGCTTCCTGTGTCCTGTCTCCTGGCTGGTCTGCAGTCACGATGGCATCCCAAGTCAGCTTTACATTGGAGCTGGATTGGTTTGCTGGTATGGTTTTTGTTCTTTCTTCCCTCTCTACCTGTTATGGGTATGTGTGAGCTGTAGGCCTTTTTAACAACCAGCTGCCTGCAGACTGCTAATGCTCTAATAAAAACCCCAGGACAGGGCTGGGAATATGGCCTAGTGGCAAGACTGGTTGCCTTGTATACATGAAGCCCTGGGTTTGATTCCCCAGCACCACATATACAGAAAATGGCTAGAAGTGGTGCTATGGCTCAAGTGGCAGAGTGCTAGCCTTGAGCAAAAAGAAGCCAGGGACAGTGCTCAAGCCCTGAGTCCAAGCCCCAGGACTGGCAAAAAATAAAAAATAAAATAAAATAAAAACAAATAAAAAATAAAAAACCCACGACTCGATCCTTCAATATGTGGCTTCTTGGATAATTTAGTACAATATAAAATACTTTCTACTTGGCATAATGGGAAGAACAAGAAGAGAGGCAGTGATGTATAATCCATGAGTTTGCATAAACACAGGATGAGAGGTGCTATCAGTAATGAATGGAGATCACTGGGCTCAAAGTGTCCCCATGACTGGCCTTGGAGAAACTTCCGGTCTTAATGACCCTGAACCTCATTGTGACCAACACTGTCATGATCTGTGCTCAGAAAGGACACCATGAAGGGGCCAGGCTGTGTGGGAACTCCTTCATTCTGAAGAATGCAAGGATCTCCTGCAGCTGCTCTGGACTTTGAATAATACAGTGCTGGCTTTATGTTCTCAAGGAAGGAATGACTACTGTGTTGCTTGCTGCAGTTGCACGGGATGTTAGGGCCCGGGCTGCTCTGCTTGCAATCCTAGCTACTCAGGAGCCTGAGATCTGAGGGTGGCACTTTTGAAGACAGCCTAGTGAGGCAACTTGGGAGACTCTTACTCAGTTGGCCAGCAAAAAGCTGCAAGTTGGAGGTGTGACTCAATTGTTGGAGCACTAGCCTGGAACAGAAAAGCTCTGGTATAGTGTCAAGGCCCTGAGTTGAAGCCCCAGAACCAGCAAAAAAAAAAAAAAAAATCATATGATATCATTGAACGATTTTATTCAGTGATTCTCTTACATATAGGTATGGGAACGAATCATTGAGTCAAAGGTGCAAAGTGGCTAAACATTGTTAAGACTGGTTTTCTGAAGTTTTCATCTTTCATTTTGACAGTGATAGGGCATGAACTTTGGGCCAAGGCACTGTCACTGAGGTTATGCGGCTCAAGGTTAAGGCTCTACTGCTTGAGCCACAGTGCCACTCTGGCATCTTCTGTGCGGCTTCCTGGAGATGTGAGTCTCTGAAACTCTCCTTCCCTGGCCTGGTTTGGAACAATGATCCTCAGATCTCTGTCTCCTTGCACCAGATGCAGGTGATGGTTTTTGACATTTCCTTTTAACATAGGGACTCCTCTCTTAGGGTCCTTAACTTCAATCCCAGGAAACGAATTTCTGGACAATTCACATTGATAAGGAAACGTGGCTGATTCTACTGAGAAAGGAAGCAAGCCAGTAGACAAATAGAGCAAAATGCAGAAAGGAAGGGCACACTCTTAACAGAGTGGGGGTCCTGTCTTGGAGAGACAGAGACCCGCAATTCATTGGCTGTTGAGACTATTAATATGGTAAAGGCAGGGTGTGTGACTTTAACTTTATGCCAAGATAGGTGTTTTCTCTTTGCTCTAATCTCTCCCGGTGTTAGGTCCTGAGTTTCTGGTTGTTTGGGGCTCTCGTAGCAGGTGGAACCCATCCTGCCATGGAGCAGTTCCTTTTCCTTGAGATAAGGAAAGCATCCTGTTATCTACATTTTGGTTGGGGGTTGAAGTTTGGGGAAGCGTTTCACTAGGAAGGCATACATCCTGCCAGACAAATGTTATTTCTTGGGAAGGGATGCATCCTGTTGTGTCTCTGAAGCTGAGATAGTGCTTGTATGATTCTTACCACCACATTTCTGAGTTGCCTTCACCAGGCCTCATTCTTTGGGACTCATCCTGCCTCATTTTCCCATGAATAACTTTGGTCGCTTAATCTTAGGAAAACTTGATGGACTAGTTTTTAGCTTGAGTGTTTTGATTCCTGGCAGCCTTTTACCCTGCTTTCTTTTCTGTAGTCCATCCTGCCTCATACCTGAGTGCAGTGCCTGAGTGCTTCTAGTAACATTGAAGTGTTAGAATGGAGCATAGGAGACTCACAGCAGTTATTCTATGTACTCAGGAGCCTGAGACCTGAAGATCACAGTTCAGAGCCAGCTTGGGCAGGATAATCCATGAGATGCTTTTCTCCACTAAATTACCACAAAGAAGAAGGAAGGAAGGGAGGGAGAGAGGGAGAAGGAAAAGGAGGGGGAAGAGAGGGAGAGAGACAGGGGGGAGAGAGAAGGAAAAGAAGAGGAGAAATGGGGGAATGGAAGGGTAGCTCTGGTGGGAGGATAATCAGGTTTAGCAAAGGATCCTCTGAGACAGCATGTAGGTCATGAGGTCAAAGCCCAAAGCCGGCACAAGGTTCATTCTAAAGGAGTCATAAGCACGTGGCTCCAAAGGCTGAGGACTGGCCACTGTTGCTCAGAGCCCTGCAGAGAAGTCCCCCAGACTCTTATCTCTCATCCACCACCAAGCAAAGCTGGAAGTGGAGCTGTGGCTCTAGTGGTAGAGCACAAACTAGCCTTGAGCAACCATGCTCAGGGTCAGCACCCAAGACCTGAGTTCCAGTCCCAGGAGAGGAAGGTGTTCCATGTGGAATGTGGTGACTCCATATCGTCTCTTCCACAGGCCATGCAGTATTCCAGGTGCGCCTTGCTCATCTGCCCCTCCACAGCACCATGCAGTGTGGCCAGCACTGAGACCACTCACGCAAGGGGTATCGGCTGTTGCCCTAAAGAACCATTAGTTTTGTTTTTTTGGGACAGTCTTGAGTCTTGAACTCAGGTTCTGAGCACTGTCCCTGGATTATTTTTGCTCAAGGATAGCACTCTGCCACTTGAGCCACAGCGCCATTTCTGGACTTTTCCATATATGTGGTGCTGGGGAATCAAACCCAGAGATTCATGTATATGACACGAGCACTCTTGCCACTAGACCATAGGCCAAAACCCTTGGTTTCTGTGCAAACCCGGCCTCCCCTCTACCTACCCCAGTTGGTGTCGTCTGAAGGCTTGTCTGTTGAACTTGTCCCTTGTTGCATTGTCGAATGGGAACTGTCTTGGGTGTTGTAGGAACCTCTGAACATTGAAGATGTCACTGTGACCTTTACCCCCAAAGAGTGGGACCTGATGAACGCAGCACAGAGGAAGCTGTGGAGAGATGTGATGTCAGAGGTTGCCTCTCTGCTGGAGTCCATCGGTGAGTACCGGGACCCGTCCAGTGCGCATATATACTTATGAATGTGAGTGTACAAAATGAAGCACATATATATGTACAAATCCATTCGCTCAGCTTCTTTCCACTGGAATTTCTACTTGAATTCAGCCTGTGAGAATGTACTTTTAACGGTAGCTTGGATTTTGTTAAGGCAGAAATAGAAACAGAGGGATTACTTCTGAATCCACCCTTAGACTATATATTGTAATTTCCCATTGCTTGTGAACATGGAGTTACATGAACAGCATCTTAATCTAATTTGGAGCCACTGTGGGATTCCTTAGATTCAATTAATTACCTCATTTACAGTTACATTGTATTCTCTTAGCTACTCTGTTTCCAATTACAATTGTCACTCCCCAGGAAAGCTGAAATCTGAGGATGGTGGTTTGATGCCATCCAAACAGGAGCACTCTGGGAGACTCTCTTACTAAGCACAAAAAAGCAGAAAGTGGGGCTGTGGCTCAAGTGGTAAAGCACTAGCCTTGAGGCAGAAATCTCAGAAACAGTGTACAAATCCTGATTTGAAGCTGCAGTGATGACAAAAATTGTCAATCCAGATCATGAATATGACAGGAGATGCTTTTCCTAAGAATTGTTTCCTTTCCTTTGATTCATTGAATGACTACAAAAATGCGGATTAAGGTACTTTAAAAAAATCCCCTGCCATTTTCACGCCAGTGTGCTTTTAAACATTTCTTGCAGGCATTTCCATTCCACATGGCAACGATGGCCGTCTTTACATCCAAAAAGTCAGTGGCAAGGTCCATGTCAACCCGTCAGTGGTAAGTTACAGGAATGCGACTCCTGTCTGAGCAGGAAAGTCCTGGCAGTAGAAAGAGTAGCTGGAAACGCAAGTGCTTGCCTCATTGTTAGTCGTAAGGAAAATAACATGATTTCAAAACCTTCATCTCAGGGTCTGAAAATGTGGCTTAGTGCTAGAGTGCTTGCCTAGAATACATGAAGCCCTGGCTTTGATTTCTCAGTACTATATAAACAGAAAAAGCCAGAAGTGGTGCTGTGGCTCAAGTGGTAGCGGACTAGCTTTCAGCAAAAGAAGTTCAGGGACAATGCCCAGGCCCAGAGTTCAAGCCCCAGGATTAGCAAAAACAAAAATAAACACAAACTTAATCTCAGAAATCTCAGAAATATAAAATAGTCTGTAGCCAATGGTCTTACCTATCTATATGTCTGTCTATGTCTCTCTCTTCCTCTATGCATATACTCTGTCTCTCTCTTTCTGTCTCTTTCTTTTTCTCTGTCTCTCTCTGTCTCCCTCTCTCCCTCTCTATCTCTCTCTCTCTCACACACACACACACACACACAAACACACATGACTGTCTGGAAATTAACTTGATTCTTCTGTTGTTGACATCCTATGTGGAACTTGTCTTTGGCACTTTCAAGCTTGGGATATGGAAGAAAAAAATAAGTTGATTGTTGTTTTTGCTTGCCTGAGGCTTGAACACTGGGCTTGAACACTTTTCCTCAAAGCTAGCACTCTACCACTTCAAGTACAGCACTGCTTCTACCTTTTAGTGAATAATTTATTAAAGTAACAGTCGCATGCACTTTCCTGAACTGGCTAACTTTGAACCATGATCCTCAGATCTCATCCATGTGGGTAGCTAGGATTACAGGCGTGAGCTAGCAGTGGCCAGTTACAGTATGTTTTATGTCTACGCTAAGTAGTCTTGCATTGTCATGTAGAGAAATGGCTATGGAGATGAATGTGAATAATTGATGATCATGTTTCATCATCTTCCCATAGCAGAAATCTCTTTACCGGCAAGACTCACTTGACAGGAATGACTTGACAGAAATGAAGACTCACAGCTCTTCATTGACACAGCGTTTGCTAAAGGATGCAGAAGACATCGCCTCTGTTAGCCTACACTGGGAAGAGAACCACCATGAATATTCACGAACTCCTGAGCACCTGGAACACAAAGAAATTGATCATCTAAATGGCAATGGTGTTACAAAGAATTCCTTAGACTTTAGACAATGCAGTAAGTCTCTGGAGGAAAACAGGCAGTATGACTGTGGTCTGTGTGCTACAGTCTTTGTTGAGAGCACTGAACGCTGTAAACACAATGTAACTCACACTGGAGAAAAATCACATGGTTGTATTTTGTGTAGGACAGAATTTGTTCCTTCAAAGTCCAGTCAGCAAAGGACTGCACACGATGGAGACAAAGCGTGTGAGGATAGTGACCTGGGGCATGTACTCGGTCAACCCAGGGAGCTCAGTTGGCAGGATGGAGGAGACACTGGCCAGGAAGTTGATGACAGCCTCCTGTGTACTGCCCCCTCCATTCAGCCAAGTCACTTCCAGGAGCTGGAGGACATGCCCACTGGAGCTCCCCTCTGTGTGTGGGAAGCGGTCACTCAGCCATCTCATCCTGGAAATCAGGAAGGATCACATGTCAGAGAGAAAGCACAGGCGTGTCCTTCCGGTAGGGAAGCCTCCCAACGGCCAAGTGACCTTAAGACAGGCAACAGAACCCACACTGAAGAGAAACGGCATGAATGTCACATATGTGGGAAAGCCTTCAAAGCAGCACGTAACCTTAAGAGACATAGCACAGTGCACACTGGAGAGAAACCGTATGAATGTCGCACCTGTGGGAAAGCCTTCCGTGATTCATCTCAACGTGCCACACATGAGAGAACACACACTGGGGAGAAACCCTATGAGTGTCACTTCTGTGGGAAAGCCTTCTATGCATCATCTAACCGTGCCACACATGAGAGAACACACACTGGAGAGAAACCCTTCGAATGTCACATCTGTGGGAAAGCCTTCACTAAGCCATATTATCGTGCCGCACATGAGAGAATACACAATGGAGAGAAACCCAATGAATGTCCCACCTGTGGGAAAGCCTTTGCTGTGTCATCTCACCGTGCCACACATGAGAGAATACACACTGGAGAGAAACCCTATAAATGTCGCACCTGTGGGAAAGCCTTCACTATGTCATCTCACCGTTCCAGACATGAGAGAACACACACTGGAGAGAAACCCTATGAATGTCACTTCTGTGAGAAGTCCTTCCGTGAATCATCTAACCGTGCCACACATGAGAGAACACACACTGGAGAGAAACCCTATGAATGTCGCACCTGTGGGAAAGCCTTTGCTGTGTCATCTCACCGTGCCGCACATGAGAGAATACACACTGGAGAGAAGCCCTATGAGTGTCACTTTTGTGGGAAAGTTTTCCGTCATTCCTCCAGCCTTGCTCACCATATGAAAGTACACACTAGAGAAAAAAAATGATGCCTGTCATCAGTGAGTGAAATCATTCAGGATCTCATTTAAACCTTGCCAGGAAAAGCAATGACAGCAATCACACCAATGCAACCTGTGTGTGGAAGGTTCTGGTACACCCTGTAACCTTAGAAAGTCAGAGCAATCCTCCCGGGTGGAGAACTCAGGAGTCTCATCTGTGTGGGAAAGTCTTCAGTCAATCAACTCATCTAAGACAACACCAGAGGATATATATTAGACAGAAACCACCGATAGAAACCATCTTTGAGAGAGGCTTTAGGCCTGACTATCTGCAGGCGAGAAAGACCGTGAACATTGTAGCTTTGGCAAGGCCTTCAGTGATCATGTAGGGTTGGCTCCGTCAAAGAACAAACACCGGAGAGAAACCATGAGTGTCGCTTGTGGGAAAGCTGTGAACTGATCTACTCCTCTTATACAGAATCAAACCTTGCACACTGATGAGAATCCACAAGAACATTTTTCATGTGAGAAATCCTTCTGTCTGTAGTCAGCCCTTCAATGTCACGTGGGAATACGAAAAGGAAAGAATAGAGCTCTGTGGGGTATTATATCTTGCTTGTATAGTATGCA
This sequence comes from Perognathus longimembris pacificus, assembly GCF_023159225.1. Lineage (NCBI taxonomy): Eukaryota > Metazoa > Chordata > Mammalia > Rodentia > Heteromyidae > Perognathus > Perognathus longimembris. Next base: position 3,591,556 of record NC_063181.1, read on the forward strand.
TATAAGAACTATGACTGTGACTCAAACCTTAGTGTAAATTTAAATAATATGAACTAGAACCAGAAAAGCCACCTGGGGACCCCAACTCAGTTTGGCTAGTCAGTCCCTATGCACAAACACATTTAAAGATATATGTGGGTAATCATCTTGAATTCTAGGGTATGTAGCACTCTGTAGTTACAATGTTACTTTCAAATACCCTAAGGGCCTTACCAGGAAGGAAACTCCTACTCCATCTTTAATGGAGAAATCTTTCCATCTATGATGTATTTGTGTTGTGTATTTTGGTTCCTTGTTGGTCTTCTGGCTTGAACTCGGTGTGAGGCCTGTCAACTATCCTTTAGCTCTTTTTTCTCTAGGTTAGCACTCTACCATTTGAGCCACAGCCCCAGTTCTGCCTTGCTATCTTAACTGGAGAACTTACCTGGCCCGGCTGGGTTTCAATTTTGATCCTTGGATAATCAGCCTCCTGAGTTGCCAGGATTACAGGCTTGAGCCACCAGCACTGGGATACAAAGTATTTGTAAGTAATAGGAGAGCACATCACTTGACATACCTCATTTGGCTCTAAATTTGTGAACAAGTATTCATCTAAGCATCAGGTATGGCATACAAAGATCCCTCTAGTGACAAGTTCTACAAACTCATAAGTATTCCATCTAAATGAATGATGATATCTTTTTTATTTAACAGCCAAGTTTGTCATATATGTAATTGTATGTGATGTTTAGTGTCATGAGTGATGAAAATCTCTGAGTGAATAACAATGTATTTTTTTTTTTGGCCAGTCCTGGGGCTTAGACTCAGGGCCTGAGCACTGTCCCTGGCTTCTTTTTTGCTCAAGGCTAGCACTCTGCCACTTGAGCCACAGTGCCACTTCTGGCCGTTTTTTGTATATGTGGTGCTGGGAAATTGAACCCAGGGCCTCATGTACATGAGGCAACCACTCTGGCCACTAGGCCATATCCCTAGCCCATAACGATGTATTTTTAAATAACATTCACTGAGGAAGCTTGATCTTAAAAAGAAAGTGCAGTCATTTCTTATTTATTCGATGTCAAAGTATCTTTAAACAATATATACGTATGTATAAATATACATGTACAATAGTGAGATTGCATAAAATTAATAAGAGGAATCATCACATGTAGATTTGGATGACATGCAATCCAAACTAAAGGTCAACAAGACAGAACCTAATTTGCAGATAGAATTAGGAATACAGATTTCAAATAATTGAGAGACTAGTTTGAGAAGATCTGACATTCATTTTGTGCTACTTTTTATCATGAAGTTTAAACCAGGACAGTGGATCTGAACTTGATAGGTGGGAAGATGTTCAGCCCATACTTAGGGCCATCCCTTCCTTCAATATCTTTTCCACTGAGATAATTTCAAACTTCTTCACGTTAGCAGAAATCCCCAAATTTGCTGGGAAACACAGCACAGGGTTATCTCTCCAAGTGTCAAGGAATGCCACAATATATCAAAGGTGAGTGCCTGGGTATGCAGCCTAAGGCATTTGGGGCTCCTGGGTCCCCCTCAGTACATGGGTGTCTGTTGGTCAGGCCCTGAGAATACTCCTGATGTTTGTCCTTAAACATCTCCTTTGAGCAGAGTAATGGTGGTAGCTCCTCTAAGTCAAATCTTCATGATAGCCCTGAGGTAACTTACATAAAATATATGGAAACATATGTCATTCCATCCAAAGTGCATGGCCTGAGTGTGTCTCAGATATGTAATCCCAGTTTGTCAGGAGGCTCAGAACAGAAGATTATTTTTTGAAGCCTGCCCAGGCAGGAAGTCTATGAGACTCTTACTGACTGCCCCACAATCAGCTGTGGAAACGATGACTCAAGGGGTAGAGTGCTACCCTTGAGCAAAGAAGCTCAGGACCAACACACAGACCCTGAGCTCAAGCCCAAGGAATCAACAGAAGAAAAGAAACAAAATGTGAAGCTCCTTAATGAAAGAGTTTAGCGATGTTTTGTAAGTAGTCACTGGTGAAATATTTTCAATAATGTGGAAATAGTGTACTTTTTAATACACCTTCTCAAATTACCTATACTCAGGTTACTGATGAGCATATCTTTACAAGTAACAGAAGGTGCTTAGTACATTAAATTGCGTTATAGTTTCCTGTAAGATGCAGGTATATTTTTAAAATTAGAAAAAAATGGCCAAATCTTAAGATGCCAAGCATTTTCAAAAACTTTTCACAAGTGCCTGCGTATCTAGTGGGTTTTGAATTTGCTCAATAGAATATGTTTTTGTGTTTTGATAATGGAATATATCCCGTAGACTCCTTCTTTTAAAACTTTGTCCCCAGTGGACTGGGCTGTTGTGGAACACTTGTAGACTTCTGGGTAGAGGAAACAGGTCATTTTGAGTATGTCGTTGAAGGCTCTACCAGGAATCTCTTCTGGTCTCTCTTTCCTCCCTCCTATCCTCTTCCCTCTCCCTCCAGTCTCCTCCCTCTCTTCTCTGTGTGCTTTTCAGTGTCTCCCTCAGCCTCCTTCCTGGCTGCTAGGAGGTGTGGTAATTCTCTGCTCCATTTTCCCACTGTGGTCATGTTGTGTGCAGTGCATGGATCTCAGGAACCCAGAGCAGAACCTTTGAAGTAATGAATCAAAATAAATCATTTGTCCCTTAAATTGTCTGTGTCTGGAATTTTTATTCCAGTGATGGAAATCAACACCAAGGTGAAAAAGGTTTACAAAAGCAGGAATCCAATTAGCAGTGGGTGCCTTGTTGATGAACACGAAGTGTCTGGTGGTAAAGAAGGGAAGAGATAGGGGGATGAGGTGGGGCACAGGGGGGGATGTCTCGGGAGGAGTGGCCACCAATCTCTGAATATGGCATTGGAGGAGTTAGCCAGTTTAGAGTGGGGGCTGGACTCTCCGTTCTTAGCTAAAGCTCATATTCTCCAAAACTCTGATACTCAGGAAGTGACGGGGAGTCGTGCTCAAGTCCTCATCAGACTCAGCAAGCTGCCCTCTCGCTGGGTGGTGCACAAGACTGTAACAGAACACTCCACCCTCCCTGCCAGCAGACCAACAAACCCTAAATTTACAAAAGTTGAGTGGATGTAAGCAAGTACCTTTCCCAGAGGGTGACTTTGTCTGGGTCTTCTTGAAATGTTTCTGAATTACAGGTACTCTACTCATAAGTCCCTGGTTTCAGCTGCAGTATAATAAATTCACCTGAGTTGGAGACAATAATCAAGTCAAAGGGATAAATTTTGAGCTCCGTGCTGGTGACTCACACGTGTGATCCTTCCTGCTATTTTTGTAGTTGTTGCCAGTCCTGGGGTTTGAACTTAGGGCCTGAGCACTATCACTTAGCTTCTTTGTGTTCAAGGCTAGCACTCTACCTTTTGGGCCACAGTGCCACTTCTGGCTTTTTCTCTTTATGTGGTGCTGAGGGATCGAACCCGGTGCTTTGTGCATGCTAGGCAAGCACTCTACCGCCAAGCCACATTCCAATCCTAGCTTAAGAGGCTGAAAAATGAGGACAGAGGTTTAAAGGCATCACAGGCAGGAAAGTCCATGCGACTTTTATCTCCATAAACCACTCAAAAGTCGCAAATTGTGCAGTGGCTCAAAGTGGTAGAGACGTAGCCTTAGAGCAAAATTGCTCAAGGGACAGTTCAAGCCCCATTATGTACCAAAAGGAAAAAGAATTTGCTAAACACCCAAAAATCTGCGAACATTTGTGCTTTCATGCAGAAATCTAAAAATCAGGTGTGCACCCATGGCTCACACTTGTCATCCTAGCTACTAATGAGGCTGAGATCTGAGGATGGAGGTTCAAAGCCAGCCCAGGTATGAATGTCTCTTATTTCCAATTAGACACCAGAAAACCGGAAGTGGCACTGTGGCACAAGTGGTAGAGCACTAACATTGAGTTGAAGAGCCAGGGATAGTGCCCAGGCCCAGAGTTCAAGCCATCCTCCCAAATAGAAATTTAAAATTCACTCAAGGCCCAAATTTTGAAGAAGGCCTGTCCTCTTATTATTCCATGCAGAATAGATTCATAGCACATGGAAACTAGCATTCTAAGCTGTCTTCTTCCAGCCCCTTCACAGAACTCTGGTTTTTAAAGAATTTTGTGGACTAGTGGTGAGGATTTTGTCTTTTTACTGTTTACCCAATGATTGAATTTGGATCACTGGGCCTTTTTTCAATCACCTATTTGCATACCATAAAGGTCGACTAAGGTTTTCTGCAAAAGACAATATCTGGGCTGGGAATAAGGCCTAGTGGTGGAGTGCTTGCCTCATATACATGAAGCCCTGGGTTCATTTCCTCAGCACCACATATATAGAAAAAGCCAGAACTGGCAAAAAAGAGAAAAGAAAGACAATATCTCAGTTTTGTTTTGTTGCCTGTCCTGGGCTTAGGACTCGGGGCCTGAGCACTGTCCCTGCCTTCTTTTTGCTCAAGGCTAACACTCTGCCACTTGAGCCACAGCGCCACTTCTGGCCATTTTCTATATATGTGGTGCTGGGGAATCAAACCCAGGGCTTCATGTATATGAGGCGAACACTCTTGCCACTAGGCCATGTTCCCAGCCAACAGCTCAGTTTTGAATTGAGTTTTTCATTGTAGGTCCAGAACACATAGTTGTGTTCCAAAATGCATTTCACTTTTAGAGTACTTGCAAGGTTTCCAAAAACAATCTAAAGCATGTCTCAGAGTATATGTAGATAACACATAGTTTCAGGATATCTGAGCCTCTCTGTAGCCATCTGGCTTTATTTACGTTCAGGCCTTGTCCATGATTCTTTAGAACCTAGAATTACTTCTACTCTCTTGATGGTAGGTGGCAATCATTCTACATTTCTGCTGTCAATTTGGAGCCATAAAAAGTGTTGTAGAATAAGTAATGAAGAAAATGGCTATTGGTTCCCTTAAATCATCATTGATAGCGTTGTAATTTCTCAATGTAATGCCTTAAAATTCCTCAGCTTCTCTACTCTGCCCAGTGGAATTCTGTGGCATGGCACGATCGGGTTGACTGGCACTCCCCAGCCAGGCTGATTGTATCTCAGGGAGGCACAGATAGCTCAGGGCACCCAATGCCAAGGGCTAACACAATTACACTGTAAGTGTGTGCACACTTCTCTATGTGTAAAAGTCACATGCCAAGTCATCACAGAAAACATGGCTGCCTGGGGCCCCCAGGCAGATGGAGCCCTCCGGAATTTCCCATGGGTTGAGGGTACCTTGCTCCTGCCCTGTCTCCAATTCACTGGCAACAAGCAAGAACTGGAGCCGTGGTTCAGCCCTGAGTGACAAAGCAAAGGGACCGTGCCTAGGCTCTGACTTCAGCACACACGAAAAGAAGACAAAGTTTATTGCCATCAAGTCAGAAGAGTGCTAACGTCATCTTTGAAGAGCTATTTAAAACATTTCAAAACATCACATAGTTTTCTCCAGATTTCTTTAGGAGTCTACGGGAAGCCAGTTTAACCGAGCAGGGCAGGAAAAGAGTTCCTTGCAGCAGAGATGAGAGCTTGTGCCCTTGCAGGAGAAGCAGGTCTCTTGTGATGACAATGGTCTGGGGAAGACACTGTGCTGTGTTTGGAAACATGGACTCCAAGGCTGGGCAAGTCAGGGCAAAGAACAAGTTCCAATTTTGTGTGGCACCGATAAGGCAAGAATCAAAGCACTACGAGAGGGCTTTTGTAGGTGACCATTGCTTAACATGTTGAAGCAATTTCCTCATGCAGATATTCGCCTTTGTTCCTAAGGGTTGCATCTACAGGACAGCCCTCTGTTCTATCTGCTTCCAGAACACTATGTTTAGACATGTTCTGAGAATGTAAGACTAGAACCTTGAAGATGGAATATGAGGATAACTAACACAATGACTGCCTGACATTTTTCATCAGATTACCTGTGGTGAGAAGGTTGAACTTTATGATTTTGGGGCACACTGCTGCTTGAGTAAGCCATGAATTGATACATATTTACTGCAAGTGACCAGAGTGAACACATCATGTTACTTATTATGTAGGAAACTTAAGTTTTGATAAGTTCTCTTTCTTGCTGAAACTTGACATTGTAGATCATACTGGAGATGGAAGATACTCTAAGTATTTCCTAGCTGTGAGAATGAGGGAGAAAGACAGAGTTTTATTGACAGGGCAGGGTTACTTTTGGAGCAGTACAAGTTAGTGTCTAGCAGGGAATCCGCTAGTTATGTAGTTCCACCACTTCCTATCACAGACCTCAGAATCTTGGCAGAAAAGTTTGGTGTGAAGCCAAAACTCTGTTTAAAGCCTGGGCTACAGCTGTAGAACTCAGTGCCCGAATACCCGTCCAAATTTTCTTTCCTGTTCCTTTTTATCTATTTTCCTCATGTAATGAACAGGTTATGTCTCTGAGAGATGGGACATAAAGAAAAATCCGATGACTATTTCCATCGGGGAAAAGCTGGTAGCTGAGGAAGGGTATTTCCATCTAACATTAAAATCTGCATCAACATAACATTAAGCAGCTCAAATTTCTGAGGAAGAGAAGATCCAGAAAGCTTTGCTCCCAGGACGTCACCAGCATTGTGGAGCATCTTCTGTTTCACTCTTGCAGCAAGTGCCTAGTTCTTTTCTTACAACAGAAGGGCTTCAGCTCAGATCTGCAGCCCCCAATCCTGACATTCAAGGTAAGGCATTCCGCTTCACAGCACCTGTCCATTTACATCAGTCCAGTCTTCTATAAGCTCCTTCCCTGGCTGTGTGAAGGAAGCGGTTGGTTATGAGTTACCAGAAAGGGACGCAAAGCTGTATCACCAGTCTCCCATCAGAATTCCTCTCACATATGAATCAAAAGATCAGGAATGTATGGATTACCTGAATACATCAGTCTGAGCTCCATCCACCAGTAAAATAAATGCAATATCTTTAATAGTAAATTAGGAAAAATTAAAAACTCTTCATTCCCAAAAAATCAAATGTGCATTTCATATGCAAACATGTATAATTATGGTTATGTTATACTAATAGAATAATTCTCAACAATCTGTTCCAAAAAAATATTTTCAAGCTGGGTGCCGGTGGCTCATACCTGTAATCGTAGCTACTCAGGAGGATTGGATCTAAGGATCACAGTTCAAAACCAGCCGAGGCAGGAAAGTGTGTGAGACTCTTATCTCCAATAAACTACTCAGAAAAAGCGTAAAGAGGGTCTGTGGCTCAATTAGTAGAGCACTAGCCTTGGCCTGAAAAGCTCAGGAGCAGCAGCCAGGCCCAGAGTTCAAGCCCCAGGCTGGACAAATGAATTCCAAATTTAGTGTCTGATTTAGAGAAAAATGTACTTCTGTGCAATTTATATCACAGGCAGATAAATGATAGACCATGCACATTGTCCTGTGTTCTTGGAGTTTTATATACAAAGCAAAAATAAATGCATGCTAGTCTTCCCCATGCTGTTCTGCAAAGTCATGTCCTACATCTTCTGAGCCAGCCTGTCAAGCACCCTACCAATCAGCCATGCCGGCAACAGGGCTGACACCAGACCAAGCCCCAGCAAGACTCGGTGAGGAGTTCCTCACACAGCACATGCAACTCACTGTGTTTTTGACTCTCCCATTTCAGTCCCTTTCGCTCTTCAGTTTCCTTACCATACCACATTAGTTACCCTGTTCTTTATTCTAACAAACAGCTCTGTCAGTCTTCACCATGGTCCTATTATCATTCCCATGTAGAGAGGAAATTGCAGCCCAAAGTTCAGCTTGTGAGGATCAGAATTAAGATTCCAACCCAGGTGGTTTGCGCTGCTCTCGATCATCAGATGTAGTCCCAGCTCTGAGCCTCTCAGATCATCAGGGCAGTGGCGACCATAACGAGTGGTCCAGTGCTGGTTCTTACTGGATTCCTATCAAACACACATTGCTCAGTTTTGAAGAAAACATGTGATTCAACCCCTACTTCTCCACGTAATCTGTAGTCCTGTAAAGAACGGGTGGAGAAGACAGCCCCAAATGTCTTCCTATTACCTTAACCCACTGTCTCCCATCTGTGGAAAGAGACTACAGACAGATATTTAGTCCCTGATGTTCTAAGCGAGGGCTTCAAGCATGCAGACACCCATCTCAGGCCGACCTTTAGTGCTTGGTCCTTGCTTTCAAAAGGTCCCTGTGAATACCACTCCTCAGATCAACTTTCTGCAACTCTTAGGTAGAACCAAATTCCCATTTCTGTGGCTTTTCTTCATGCTTTCTATCTTCTATGAAATTTATGCTGTATCAGAGAATTGGTGTATCATTTTCGTATTCATACCTTTAAAACTTACTAAATGTGTTTTCTCTTAGAATCCGTTTTTCTCTCACCAGCAGAAATAATAATATAATTAGCTTGAAGCAATGAGAGGGAAAGACTTGAATTTTATTTTTGTGTTTTATTTTGTGGGGTTTTTTTGTGGATTTTTTTTTTTTTGTTGTTGTTGTTGTTTTGCCAGTCCTGGGCCTTGGACTCAGGGCCTGAGCACTGTCCCTGGCTTCTTTTTGCTCAAGGCTAGCACTATGCCACTTGAGCCACAGTGCCACTTCTAGCCTTTTCTATATATGTGGTGCTGAGGAATCGAACCCAGAGCTTCATGAATATGAGCATAGCACTCTTACCAATTGGTCATATTCGCAGCCCTGAATTTTCTTGCTTTTTTTTTTTTTTTTTTGCCAGTCCTGGGCCTTAGACTGGGGGCCTGAGCACTGTCCCTGGCTTCTTTTTGCTTAATGCTAGCATTCTACCACTTGAGCCACAGCACCACTTCAGGCCGTTTTGTGTATATGTGGTGCTGGGGAATTGAACCCAGGGCTTCACATATACAAGGCAGCACTATTGCCCATAGGCCATATTCCCAGCCCTGAATTTTATTTCTGTCTCACAGATTTTTATACTTGGGCTGGCTCTGAACTGTTATCCTCAGATCTTTGCCTTCTGAATGACTGGGATTACAGGTATGATCTACGGCACTGGAGACCATCCTTTCTTGATCCCTTCATCCCCTGAAGGGCATGTTGGCTGTTTACATACCTTTGACCATATTGTGAATAATGTAGCAATGAATATGGTTGTGCTAGTGGCTTTCCCGTGTCCTGAAATTTAATCATTGGGATAAATGGTGAATTTAGGGTAGATGTCTTAGGTTTTTTAAGGGATCTCGAAATGCCTTTACACACTGTTGGAACCAAAAGAGTTGAATTTTCAAGTAATGATGAATTAGTATATATTCTCATGAGTGTGTATACATAAAACTGAGTATCTCTGGGCTGGGGATATAGCCTAGTGGCAAGAGTGCCTGCCTCGGATACACGAGGCCCTAGGTTCGATTCCCCAGTACCACATATACAGAAAACGGCCAGAAGCGGCACTGTGGTTCAAGTGGCAGAGTGCTAGCCTTGAGCGGGAAGAAGCCAGGGACAGTGCTCAGGCCCTGAGTTCAAGGCCCAGGACTGGCCAAAAAAAAAAAAAAAAAAAAACTGAGTATCTCTGGGAGCTTCATAGGAAAGAAGAGGGCATTAGATGGGAAAGACTTAGAAGGAGAAGAGGGAGGAGAGAGTCAGGGAGGGGCAGTGTGTGATGAGATGAACATCCACAGGAGGAACTGCTCCATCTGTAACCCTCTGACTCTAGAAGTGGCAGGAGGTTAGACAGTACCACAACACAACCATGACCTTCACCTCTGAACCACTCTGAGACACACACAGGAGACGCCTGTAAGAGAATCTTTAAATAGAATAATGAAACAAACAAACAAGCAGTGTAATAGTTCGAATGAGTAGAAGGTGTCTCAGCTTCACAATGCTCCTCAGACATCAGCTTTGTCCGTTCTGTGGATACCTAGGCAGGACAAACATCCACAAGCAGGTAATTTCACAGCTATGAACTCGAAAGATCAGGTGCTCACTTCACTGAGGTACATAAAAAAGGAATAGTCAGGCTGGGGATATAGCCTAGTGGCAAGATTGCCTGCCTCAGATACACGAGGCCCTAGGTTCGATTCCCCAGCACCACATATACGGAAAACGGCCAGAAGCAGTGCTGTGGCTCAAGTGGCGCAGTGCTAGCCTTGAGCGGCAAGAAGCCAGGGACAGTGCTCAGGCCCCGAGTCCAAGGCCCAGGACTGGCCAAAAAAAAAAAAAAAAAAAGGAATAGTCTAGGGTGCATGAACCTTACATTTTAGATATGTCTTGAAAAGCAGTTGATTGCCTCTAAATAGGCCTGATAATAGACTCAACTTAAAAGGTGAATCAGAGACCAGGAGTGAAGAGTTCCCATATTAGTTCCACACGAATATTCTAAACAGCCAATGGAAAACTGAAGATGACAATCGAGAGCCAAGAGGAATCCCTGTCCACAGTCATGGCTGGAATGGTAAGAAGGAAGGAGATGTGCTTGTGTCAGTTCTGGCGGGAGTTGACTCCTGGGGGTGATGATGGGACCCCGGGGGACATACCCTGAGTCCGTCCTTTCTCCCGTTTAACCACTTTACCATCAGACATTTTATTGACTGCTTTCCTGATCTCAAGAAGCATGGCCAATTACTAGGAGAAAAGTGGAATAACAAGGCTACTATGACTCCCTGATACACGGTAAAATCTCCACTGGACACCAGATGTGCGGGTGCCTTGACTGTGGACTTCCTTGCATACAAAACTAGGATAAATAAAACGGTAGTTATGCTTTTTGTTTTATTTTCCAAAACAGATTAAGATACAATCCAACCTGAGAAACAATTGTTTTCCAAAATGGAATAGCAAGAGATGAATTGGACTGGGCACTGGTGGCTGAAACTATCATCCTAGCTGAGATCTGAGGATCAAAGTTCAAATCCAGCCCGGGAAGGAAAGACTGTGGGATTCTTATCTCCAAGTAACCACCAGAAAAAAAAAAAAAAAACCCGGAAGTGGCAATGGGGCTCAAGTGGTAGAGCACTAGCCTTGACCTAAAGAGCTCAGGGACGGTGTGCAGGACCAGAATTCAAGCCCTATGACTGCCTCCCCCCAAAAACAAAACTGAGGTTTGCCTTCACACCAAACTTTTCTGCCAAGATTCTGATGTCTGCGATAGGAAGAGGTTGACCTACATAACTAACGGATTCCCTGCTAGACACTAACTTGTACTGCTTCAAAAGTAACTTTGCACTGTCAATCAATCTCTCTCTGTCTCCCTCATCCTCACAACTAGGAAATACTTAGACTACCTTCCATTTCCAGTATGATCTATAATGTCAAGTTTCAGCAAGAAAGAGCACCTATCAAAACTCAAGTTGGTTACATAATGAGTAACAGGACGAATTCACTCTGGTCAGTTACAGTAAATATGTATCAATTCATGGCTTACTCAAGCAGCAGTGCACCCCAAAGTCACAAAATTCAATCCTCTTACCACAGGTAATCTGATGAAAAATGTGAGGCAGTTATTGTGTTAGTTATCCTCAGATTTCACCTTCAAGGTTTTAGACTTCCGTTGTCAGCCCATGTCTAAACATATTGTTCTGGAAGCAGATAGAACAGAGGGCAGTCCTGCAGATGGAACTCTTAGGAGCAAAGACGATTATCTGCATGAGGAAATTGGTTCAACTTGTTGAGAAACAGACACCTAGAAAACCCCTCTCGTAGTGCTTTGATTCTTGCTTTATTTTATTTTATTTTTTTGCTTTGTACTGTTTATTCCAGTAAATTCTGTAAGAATATTCCAGATTTTTAAGGAAAAAAAAGTTAAGTCAAGCCTGCAAGATACAGCTTTCTCAAGTGTCTACAATGCCAGTATGAAAATTAAAAATTAAGTTACACTGATACATCCAAGATTTTATATGCAGTGATAAGCACAAACATTAAGAGATAAAATACTGATGCAAAAACACACCCCAAAATAACATATGCAATTATTTTCCATCATTTACAATACAGTAGTTACAATGACACTCCAAACAGAAAAGCAAAGTAAAAAAATCAAAACCCCAACTTCTATCTCATGTAGTTAGATTTATACAGAAATTAGAAGGCTAAATAACAACTAGTTAATCATCTAATTTCACAGCTATCTGAAGTGGCAATCGTTTTATAGCAGCTTATCTATGATACATTCAAGATAAATGATACAATTTACTACTTGCCTGTAAGCTAAAACACAGCCTCAATTTAATGCCTTTCCTTAAATCCCACCTCTACACTACAATATACTTGAGGTCTATGCAAAAAAGTTAGCTACCTTTTATATAAGAAATGGATGATTAAGTCTTTGGTGCTGTAAAAGCAACTTCATTTAAACATCACCACCATTACCACCAAGGTGGGGGAAGGAAGGGAAAAACCCCTGGACCGGCAATGGAATACACAACTCAAAACTCAGTAGTTGTCTTTCCTTTTTCTTGCCTGTCCTGGGGCTTGAACTCAGGGCCTGAGCACTGTCCCTTGCTTCTTTTGCTAAAGGCTAGCACTCTGCCACTTGAGCCACAGCACCACTTCTGGCTTTTTCTATATATGTGGTACTGAGGAACTAAACCCAGGGCTTCATGTGTACAAGTACTCTACCACTAGGCCATATTCCCAGCCCAGATATTGTCTTTTGCAGAAAACCTTAGTCGACATTTTTAGGTATCCAAATTGGTGATCATAAAATGGCCCAGTGATCCAAATTTAAGCACTGGGTAAAGAGTAAAAAGACAAAATCCTCACCACCAGTCCACAAAATTCTTTAATAATCAGAGTTCTGTGCCAGGGGCTGGAAGATGACAACTTAGGATTCTAGTTTTCACGTGCAGGGGCCTATTCCATATGGACTAATAAGAGAACATGCCTTCTTCAAGATTTGGCCCTTGAATTTTAAATTTCTTTTTGGGGAGGGCTGCATGAACTCTGGGCCTGGGCGCTGTCCCTGGCTCTTCAACACAATGCAAATGCTCTACCACTTGAGCCACAGTGCCAGTTCCAGTTTTCTGGTGGCTAATTGGAGATAAGAGTCTCAGGGATGCTCCTACCTGGGCTGGCTTTGAACCTCAATCCTCACATCTCAGCAGCCTCCTGAGTAGCTAGGATTACAGGTGTGAGCCACTGGTGTACAGCTGATTTTTAGATTTGTACCTGATTGCCCAAACCTTCCCAGATTTTCTGATGCTTAGCAAATTCTATTTTGTTTTGGTACATAATGGGGCTTGAACTAGGCCTTTAGCATGGTTCCTGAGGGCTTTTGCTCCAAGGCTAGTTCTCTACCACTTTGAGCCACTGCACAATTTGGGGGTTTTGAGTGTTTTAATGGAGATAAGAGTCACATGCACTTTCCTGCCTGGGTTGTCTTTTTTTTTTTTTTTTTTTTGGCCAGTCCTGGGCCTTGGACTCAGGGCCTGAACACTGTCCCTGGCTTCTTCCCGCTCAAGGCTAGCACTCTGCCACTTGAGCCACAGCGCCGCTTCTGGCCATTTTATGTATATGTGGTGCTGGGGAATCGAACCTAGGGCCTCGTGTATCCGAGGCAGGCACTCTTGCCACTAGGCTATATCCCCAGCCCTGCCTGGGTTGTCTTTAAACCTCTATCCTCATATTTCAGCCTCTACGGTAGGATTATGGGCTAGGAATGTGACTTGGCGGTAGAGTGCTTGCCTACCATGCAGAGAGCACCGGATTTGATCCCTCAGCACCACATAAATAGAAAAAGACAGAAGTTGCCCCGTGGCTCAAAAGGTAGAGTATTAGCTGTGAGCACAATGAAGCTTAGGGACAGTGCTCAGGCCCTGAGTTCAAGCCCCAGGACTGGCAACAACAACAAAAATAGCAGTTAGGATTACAAGGGTGAGTCACCAGCACGGAGCTCAAAATTTATCCCTTTGACTTGATGTCTCCAACTCAGGTGAATTTATTATACTGCAGCTGAAACCAGGGACTCATGAGTAGAGTACCTATAATTCAGAAACATTTCAAGAAGACCCAGACAAAGTCAGCCTCTGGGAAAGGTACATGCTTACATCCACTCAACTTTTGTAAATTTAGGGTTTGTTGGTCTGCCCGCAGGAAGGGTGGATTGTTCTGTGGCAATCTTGCACACCACCCAGCAAAATGGCAGCTTGCTGAGTCTGATGAGGACTTGAGCACAACTCCCCGTCACTTCCTGAGCATCAGAGTTTTGGAGAATATGAGCTTTAGCTAAGAACGGAGAGCCCAGCCCCCACTCCAAACTCGCTAACTCCTCCAATGCCACATTCAGAGATTGGTGGCCACTCCTCCCGAGACATCCCCCCCTCTGCCCCACCTCATCCCCCTATCTCTTCCCTTCTTTACCACCAGACACTGGGTGCTCATCAGCAAGGCAACCACTGCTAACTGGATTCCTGCTTTTGTAAACCTTTTTTCACCTTGGTGTTGATTTCCATCACTGGAATAAAAATTCCGGACACAGACAATTTAAGGGACAAAGGATTTATTTTGATTCATTACTTCAAAGAATTCTGCTCTGGGTTCCTGACCTTCTTTCCTCAAGGATAGCACTCTACCCCTTGAGCCATCGTTTCCACAGCTGACGTTGGGAGAGTCAGTAAGAGTCTCACAAACTTCCTGCCTGGGCTGGATTCAAAAAAGTCTTCCTTTGGGGCTGGTAATATGGCCTAGTGGCAAGAGTGCTTGACTCATATACATGAAGCCCTGGGTTCGATTCCCCAGCACCACAAATATAGAAAACGGCCAGAGGTGGTACTGTGGCTCAAGTGGCAGAGTGCTAGCCTTGAGCAAAAAGAAGCCAGGGCAAAAAAAAAAAAAAAAGTCAGGGCTGGGGATATGGCCTAGTGGCAAGAGCTTGCCTTGTATACATGAGGCCCTGGGTTCGATTCCCCAGCACCACATATACAGAAAACAGTCAGAAGTGGCGCTGTGGCTCAAGTGGCAGAGTGCTAGCCTTGAGCAAACGGAAGCCAGGGACAGTGCTCAGGCCCTGAGTCCAAGGCCCAAGACTGGCAAAAAAAAAACAAACAAACAAAAAAAAGTCTTCTGTTCTCAGCATCCTGACAAGCTGGGATTACATATCTGAGACACTCGGGCCAGGCACTTTTGATGTGAATGATATATGTTTCCATATATTTTACATGAGTTATTTCAGGGCTATCATGAAGATTTGACTTAGAGGAGCTCCCACCAGGACTCTACCCAAAGGAGATGTTTAAGGACAAACATCAGGACTATTCTCAGGGCCTGACCAACAGACATGGTAACACCCATGTACTGAGGAGGACTGAGGAGCCCCAAATGCCTTAGGCTGCATACCCAGGCACTCACCTTCGACAGAGTCACATAGTCGTGGCATTCCTAGACACTTGGGAAGAAGAGAAAACCCTGTGCTGTGTTTCTCAGCACATTTGGGGATTTCTGCTAACGTAAAGGAGTTGGAAATTATCTCAGTGGAAAGGATACTAAAGGAAGGGATGGCCCAATGTATGGGCTGAATATCTTCCCACCTATCAAGGAGTTCAGATCCAATGTTCTGGTTTAAACTTGAAGATACAAAGTAGAACAAAATAAATGTCAGATCTTCTCAAACTAGTCTCTCAATTAGTTCAAATCTGTATTCCTAATTCTATCTGCAAATTACGTTCTGTCTGGTTGACCTTTAGTTTGGATTTCATGTCATCCAAATCTACATGTGATGATTCCTCTTATTAATTTTATGCAATCTCACTATTGTACATATATTATTTGTACATATCTATATATTGCTTAAAGATACTTTGACATCCAATAAATCAGACATGACTTCACTTTCTTTTGAAGATCAAGCTTCCTCAGTGAATCTTACTATAGAAAAATACGTTGTTATTCACACAGAGATTTTCATCACTCACAATACTAAACATCATATACAATATGGAACATTACATATACCACAAACTTGGCTATTAAATAAGAAAGCTATCAATTATAAAAGTTCATCATTCATTTAGATGGAATACTTAAGAGTTTTCAGAACTTTTAATTTCATGGTTTTTTTTTGCATGCCATACCTGGTGCTTAGATGAATATTTGTCCACATAATTAAAGACAAATGAGGTAGGTCAAATGACATGCTCTCCTATTGCTTACATATACATTGTATCCCAGTGCTGGTCACTCATGCCTGTAATCCTAGCAACTCAGGAGGCTGATTATCTGAGGATCAAAACTGAAAGCCAGCTGGGCCAGGTAAGTACTCCAGTTCACCTAGAAAGCCAGAATTGGATCTGTGGCGTAAAGTGGTAGAGTGCTAGCCTAGAGAAAAAGGAGCTAAAGGATAGTTGGCAGGCCTCACACCAAGTTCAAGCCAGAAGACCAACAAGGAACCATAACACACACACAAAAACATCATAGATGGAAAGATTTCTCCATTAAGGGTGGATTAGGAGATTCTTTCCCGCTAAAGCCCTTAGAATATTTGAAACTAACACTGTAACTACAGAGTGCTACATTCCCTAGAATCCAAGCAGATAACACACATACATCTTTAAATGTGTTTGTGCATAGGGACTGACTAGCCAATCTGAGTTGGGGTCTCTAGGTGGCTTTTCTGATTCTAGTTCATCATATTTAAATCTACACTAAAGGCTGAGTCATAGTCATAGTTCTTTTTTTTTTTTTTTTTTGCCAGTCCTGGGCCTTGGATTCAGGGCCTGAGCACCTACCCTGGCTTCTTCCTGCTCAAGGCTAGCACACTGCCACCTAAGCCACAGCGCCCCTTCTGGCCGTTTTCCATATATGTGGTGCTGGGGAATCGAACCGAGAGCTTCATGTGTAGGAGGCAAGCACTCTTGCCACTAGGCCATATTCCCAGCCCCATAGTCATAGTTCTTATATGCATAATATACAAGCCAGATATAATACCCCACACAGCTCTATTCTTTCCTTTTTGTATTCCCACATGACATTGAAGGGCTGACTATAGACAAGGTTTTCTCACATGAAAACTCTTCTTGTGGATTCTCATCAGTGTGCAAAGTTTGATTCTGTACAAGAGGAGTAGATCAGTTCACAGCGTTCCCACAAGCGACACTCACGGTCTGTCTCCACTGTTTGTTCTTTGAGGGAGCCAACCCTCCATGATGAGTGGCGGATATCCCAGAGCTGCGATGTTCATAGTCTTTCTCGCCCGTGGATAATCAGGCCTAAAGCTTCTCACAAAGATGGTTTCTATTGGTGGTTTCTTTCTAATATATGTCCTCTGGTGTTGTCTTAGATGAGTTGATTGACTGAAGACTTTCCCACACAGATCAGATTCCTGAGTTCTCCCTCCGGGAGGATTGCTCTTACTTTCTAAGGTTACAGGGTGTACCAAAACCTTCCACACGGGCTGGGGATATAGCCTAGTGGCAAGAGTGCCTGCCTCGGATACACGAGGCCCTAGGTTCGATTCCCCAGCACCACATATACAGAAAACGGCCAGAAGCGGCGCTGTGGCTCAAGTGGCAGAGTGCTAGCCTTGAGCGGGAAGAAGCCAGGGACAGTGCTCAGGCCCTGAGTCCAAGGCCCAGGACTGGCAAAAAAAAAAAAAAAAAAAAAAAAAAAACCTTCCACACACAGGTTGTGTTTGTGTGATTGCTCTCATTTCTCGTCCTGGCAGGTTTAAATGAGATCCTGAATGATTTCACTCACTGATGACACACATCAGTTGTTCTCTAGTTTGTAATTTCTGATGGTGAAAAAGGCTGGAAGCCAAATAGAAAACTTTACCACAGTAGTGAGACTCAAAGGGCTTCTCTCCAGTGTGCATTTTCTCAAGTGGTGCACGTTGAGATGACAGACTGAAGGCTTTCCCACAGAAGTGAGACTTATGGGGCTACTCTCCCATGTATTCTCTCGTGCAATGTGTTCAGATGGCTTAGTGAAGGCTTTCCTTCACTAAGGGGGTTTCTCTACAGTGTGTATTTTCTCATTTTTGGCACGAGAACATGAAAGACTGAAGGCTTTCTCACAGAAGTGACACTCATAGGGTTTCTATCCAGTGTGTTCTCTCATGTGTGCCATGTTGAGTTGAATCATTGAAGGCTTTCCCACAGGTGAGGCATTCATAGGGTTACTCTCCAGTGTGTTCTCTCATGTTTGGTACGGTGAGAATTATGAGTGAAGGCTTTCCCACAGGAGCGACATGCATAGGGTTTCTCTCCAGTGTGTATTCTCTCATGTTGGGCACGGTCAGATGACACAGTAAAGGCTTTCCCACAGAAGTGACACTCATAGGGTTTCTCTCCAGTGTGTCTTCTCTCGTGTTTGGCACGAGAAGAGTGTTGAGTGAAGGCTTTCCCACAGGTGCGACATTCATAGGGTTTCTCTCCAGTGTGTATTCTCTCATGTTTCGCACGATGACTAGAATAAGTGAAGGCTTTCCCACAGAAGTGACATTCGTATGGCTTCTCTCCAGTGTGTATTCTCTCATGTGTGGCAAGGTTAGATCGTCTAGTGAAGGCTTTCCCACAGGTGTGACATTCATAGGGTTTCTCTCCAGTGTGTATTCTCTCATGAGTGTTACGTTTAGAACGCCGAAGAAAGGCTTTCCCACAGGTGCGACATTCATAGGGTTTCTCTCCAGTGTGTATTCTCTCATGTTTGGCACGGTAACTAGAATAAGTGAAGGCTTTCCCACAGAAGTGACACTCATAGGACTTCTCTCCAGTGTGTATTCTCTCATGTTTGGCACGAGAAGAGGTATTAGTGAAGGCTTTCCCACAGGCACGACATTCATAGGGTTTCTCTCCAGTGTGTATTCTCTCATGGCTGGTACGAGAAGAGGGATGAGTGAAGGCTTTCCCACAGACGCGACATTTGTATGGCTTCTCTCCAGTGTGTATTCTCTCATGTGTGACACGGTAAGATGGCGTACTGAAGGCTTTCCCACAGGTGCGACACTCATAGGGTTTCTCTCCAATGTGCACTATGCTATGTTTCTTAAGACGACTTGGTAATTTGAAGTCTTTCCCACTGATGTGACATTCATGCTGTTTCTCTTCAGTGTGTGTTCTGTTATGTGTCTTAAGGTCACTTGGCCTTTGGGAGGCTTCCCCACTGGGAGGACAAGCCTGTGCTTTCTCTCTGACGTGTGCTCCTTCATGATTTCGAGGATGAGTTGGCTGAATGCCCGCTTCCCACACACAGAGGGGAGCTCCATCTGCCCCTCCTCCAGTGGGCATGTCCTCCAGCTGCCGGAAATGACTTCGCTGAATAGAGGGGGTAGTAAACAGGTGGCTGTCATCAACTTCCTGGCTAGTGTCTCCTCCATCCTGCCAACTGAGCTCCCTGGGTTGACCAAGAACACGCCCCAGGTCACTTTCGTCACAAGCCTTGTCTCCATCATGGGCAGTCGTATGATGACTGAACTTTGAAGGAACAAAGCCTGTCCTACACAAACTACAATCATGCGATTTTCCTCCAGTGTGAGATACATTGTGTTTACAGCGTTCATTGCTCTCAAAAAAGACTTTAGCACACAGACCACAGTCACTCTGTCTGTTTTTCTTGACAGACTTACTGCATTGTCTAATGTCTAACAAAGTTTTGATAATGCCATTGCCATTTACATGATCAATTTCTTTGTGTTCCAGGTGCTCAGGAGTACGTGAATATTCATGGTGGTTCTCTCCCCAGTGTAGGCTAACAGAAGAGATGTCTTCTGCATCCTTTAGCAAACTCTGTGTCAATGATGAGCTGTGAGTCTTCATTTCTGTGGAGTCCTTCCTGTCAACTGATTCTTGCAGAGAAAGAGATTTCTGCTGTGGGAAGATGATGAAACATGATCATCAATTGTTCACATTCATCTCCGAGGCCATTTTTCTACATGTGAATGCTAGACTACTTAGCCTACACTTAAAACATATTACAACTGGACACTGATAGTTTACACCTGTAATCCTAGCTACCCACATGGATGAGATCTGAGGATCATGGTTCAAAGTCATCCAGTTCAGGAAAGTCCATGAGACTCTTACCTCCAATAAACTCTTCACAAAAAGCTGGAAGCAGTGCTGTACTGGAAGTGGTAGAGTGCTAGCCTTGAGCAAAAGAAGCTGAGGGACATTGCCCAGGCCCAGTGTTCAATCCTCAGGGCAAGCAAAAACAACAAACTTATTTTTTCTTCCATATCCCCAGCTTGAAAGTGCTAAAGACATAATCCATGCAGGATGTCAACAACAGAAGAATCAAGTGAATGTCCAGATAGTCTTGTCTCTATGTGTGTATGTGTGTGTGTGTGTGTGTATGTGTGTGTGACAGAGAGACAGACAGAGAGAGAAAGACACAGAGACAGAGAGAGAGAGACAGAGAGAGTATACGCATAGTTGAAGACAGAGACATAGACAGACACATAGATAGGTAAATTCATTGGCTTCAGACTATTTTATATTGAATATCTTAGATTGTTTGTTTTTATTTTTGCTTTTGCTAATCCTGGGGCTTGAACTCTGGGCCTGGGCATTGTCACTGAGCTTCTTTTTGCTGAAGGCTAGTGCTCTACCACTTGAGCCACAGCAGTACTTCTGGCTTTTTCTGTTTATATACTACTGAGAAATCAAAGCCAGGGCTTCATGTATACTAGGCAAGCACTCTACTAAGCCACATTCTCAGACCCTGAGATGAAGGTTTTGAAATCCTGTTATTTTCCTTATGAAATTCAAACTATCTGGAACTTCCATGCAAGAAATTTCCTCAGCTAACGATGAGGCAGGCACTTGCTTTGCCAGCCACTCTTTCCACTGCCAGGTCTTTACTGGTCACGACAGGAGTCACATCCGTGTAACTTACCACTGACGGGGTCACGTGCACCTTACTGCTGACTTGCTGTATGTAAAGACGGCCATCTTTGCCTTGTGGAATGGAAATGCCTGTAAGAAATGTTTAAAAGCATACCTGGCATGAAACCGGGAGATTTTTAAAAGCACCTTAATCCGCATTTGTGTAGTCATTCAATGAATCAAAGGAAAGAAAACAATCCTTAGGAATACCAAAATTGAGAGACACAGGGTAAAAAAAGACAAACAACTACAAAAGCAATACTTGCAAAACTGTTTGATGTAAGTGAACTGAACATCTCAGCGGGGGAAAGAATGGGAAAGGGGAGAAGGTAGGGGGGTATGAGGGAGAAGGCAAAAAACAGTACAAGATATGTATCCAATGCCTAACATATGAAACTGTAACCTCTCTATACATCAGTTTGATAATAAAAATTTGAAAAAATAGTAAAAAAAAAAAAAAAGAAAGAAAGAAAGAAAACAATCCTTAAGAAAAGCAACTCCTGTCATATTCACGATCATGAATGACAATTACTATCATCACTGCTGCTTCAAATCAGGACTTGTGTGCTGTTGCTGAGATTTCTGCCTCAAGGCTAGTGCTTTACCACTTGAGCCACAGCCCCACTTTCTGCTTTTTTGTGCTTAGTAAGAGAGTCTCCCAGCGTGCTCCTGTTTGGCTGGCATCAAACCACCATCCTCAGATTTCAGCTTTCCTGGGTAGCTAAGATTGTAATTGGAAACAGAGTAGCTAAGAGAATACAATGTAACTGTAAATGAGGTAATTCATTGACTCTAAGGAATCCCACAGTGGCTCCAAATTAGATGAAGATGCTGTTCATGTAACTCCATGTTCACAAGCAATGGGAAATTACAATATATAGTCTAAGGGTGGATTCAGAAGTAATCCCTCAGTTTCTATTTCTGCCTTAACAAAAGACAAGCTACCATTAAAAGTACATTCTCACATGCTGAATTCAAGTAGTAATTCCAGTGGAAAGAAGCTAAGCGAATGTATTTGTATATTCATATATGCTTCATTTTGTACACTCACATTGGTAAGTATATATGCGCACTGGACGGGTCCCAGTACTCACCGATGGACTCCAGCAGACAGGCAACCTCTGACATCACATCTCTCCACAGCTTCCTCTGTGCTGCATTCATCAGGTCCCACTCTTTGGGGGTGAAGTTCACAGTGACATCTTCAATGTTCAGAGGTTCCTGCAACACCCAAGACGGTTCCCATTCGACAATGAAACAGGGACAAGTTCAACAGACAAGTCTTGAGATGACGCCAACTGAGGTAGGTAGAGGGGAGGCCGGGTACGCACAGAAACCAACAGTTCAGGGCTAGTCTAAGGCCTAGTGGCAAGAGTGCTCACCACATATATATGAAGCCGTGGGTTCGATTCCCCAGCACCACATATGTAGAACAGGCCAGAAGTGGCACTGTGGCTCAAGTGGCAGAGGGCTAGCCTTAGCAAAAAGAAGCCAGGCGGGCTGGGGAGATAGCCTAGTGGCAAGAGTGCCTGCCTCGGATACACGAGGCCCTAGGTTCGATTCCCCAGCACCACATATACAGAAAACGGCCGGAAGTGGCGCTGTGGCTCAAGTGGCAGAGTGCTAGCCTTGAGCGGGAAGAAGCCAGGGACAGTGCTCAGGCCCTGAGTCCAAGGCCCAGGAATGGCAAAAATAAATAAATAAATAAATAAATAGATAGATAGATAGATAGATAGATAGATAGATAGATAGATAAATAAATAAATAAATAAAAATAAAAACCTCAGTCTCCTCCCACCAGAGCTACACTTCCATTCCCCCATTTCTCCTCTTCTTCGCTTTCTCCTTCTCCGTCCCCTCCTTCTCTTCCCTCTCCTCCCCTCCTTTTCCTTTTCCCTCTCTCTCTTCCTCCTTCTTCATCTTGGTTATTTAGTGGAGAAAAGAATCTCATGAGTTTTACTGCCCAAGCTGGCTTTGAACTGCTGTGAGTCACCTATGCTCTATTGTAAGACTTCAATGTTACTACAAGCCCGCAGGCACTGAACTCAGGTATAAGGCAGGATCGACTACAGAAAAGGAAGCAGGGTAAAAGGCTGACAGGAATCAAAACACTCAAGCATAAAGCTACTCCATCAACTTCTCCTAAGATTAAGGGACCAAAGTTATTCACGGGATATTAGGCAGGATAAGTTCAGAAGAATGAGGCCCGGTGAAGGCAACTCAGAAATGTGGTGTTTAGAAACATACAAGCACAATCTCAGCTTCAGAGACACAACAGGATGCATCCCTTCCCAAGAAATTGCAGTAAGCCAACAACAAAGTTCATCCTAACCTCTCGCTATGTTGTTATCTCAAGGATGTGCAAGAACATGGCTTACTTGAAGGACAGCACTAATCCCAAGATGTTTTATTATATCCTCAAGAGTCTGTTTTATGTAAACCACTCAACCCCACCTTCTTTTACTGCAGCCATGTTTATTCTTAACTTCCATCTTATGTGCAGTTTAGGAACCAGGAATAGCATAGGGATTAACTAAAGTTTAAGAAAACAGCAAGGCCCTGAAGTTGGTAAATGGCAAGGGGCAGACATTTGTCTGGCAGGATGTATGCTTTCCTGAGTAAAATGCTACCCCAGAACTTAAGCAACCCCCAACCAAAATGTAGACAACAGGGCGCTTTCTGTATCTCAGGGAAAAGGAATTGCTCTGTGGCAGGATGGGTTCTACCTACCAAGAGAGCCCCAAATACCCAGAAACTCAGGAGGTAACACCAGGAGTGATTAGGGCAAAAGGAAAACACCTATCTTGCCATAAAGTTAAAGTCACACGCCCTTCCTTTACCATATTAATAATCTCAACAGCCAATTGTTAGGTTTTTAAAGTAGTTAGCCGGTAAGGAGAATGCCACGTGGTATTCAGGCAGGAGAGAAAGTTTATTACCGAACTGCTGGCCTTTGGCCGACGTGATCCATGGCCAAAGGGAAGAGAGAGAAGGGAGAGAAAGGACAATCCCCACCCAGTCCGGCTTTCTTTGGGGCAGGGCAAGGGGTGGGGAGTGGTGGATTAGGATGTGACCTCAGGGAAAGGGAAGGTAACTGCCTCCAGGTCTGCTGGTTACCTAGGTAACTGGGTGGACACAATGAGGTGGGGGCATCCATACGAAGCCCTCAGGGAGAGGAACTTATACCAGGGGACTGCAAGACTCTGTCTCTCCAAGACAGGACCCCACTCTGTTAAGAGTGTGCCCTTGCTTTTTGCATTTCTGCCTGCTTTTAGTCTACTGGCTTGCTGACATCCTCAGTAGAATCAGCCAAGTTTTCTTATGACTGTGAATTGTCCAGAAATTCTTTTTCTGGGATTGAAGTTAAGGACCCTAAGGGAGGAGTCCCTGTTAAAAGGAAAATGGCACAAACCCTCACCTGCATCTGGTGCAAGGAGGCAGAGATCTGAGGATCATTGTTCCAAACCAGGCCAGGGAAGGAGTTTCAGAGACTCACATCTCCAGTAAGCTGCACAGAAGATGCCAGAGTGGCACTGTTGCTCAAGCAGTAGAGCCTTAGGCTTGAACCACATAACCTCAGTGACAGTGTCTTGGCCCAAAGGTCCAGCCCCAGCACTGTCAAAAAGTAAAGATGAGGCTTGGAATATGGCCTAGTGGCAAGAGAGCTTGCCTTGTATACATGAAGCCCTGGGTTTGATTCCCTAGCACCACATATATAGAAAACGGCCAGAAGTGGTGCTGTGGATCAAATGGCAGAGTGCTCAGCCTTGACCATAAAGAAGCTAGGGGTAGAAGTGCTCGGGAACTGAGTTCAAGGCCCAGGACTGTCAAAAAAAATAAAAAGTAAAGATGAAAACTTCACAAAACCAGTCATAACAATGTTTAGCCACTTTGCACCTTTGACTCAATGATTCATTCCTGTAACTGTATCTAAGAGTATCACTCAATAAAAACTTTCAATGATATCATATGCTTTTTTTTTTTTTGCTGGTTCTGGGACTTCAACTCAGCGCCTTGACACTATACCAGAGCTTTTCTGTTCCAGGCTAGTGCTCCAACACTTGAGTCACACCTCCAACTTGCAGCTTTTTGCTGGTAAACTGAGTAAGAGTCTCCCGAGTTGCCTCACTAGGCTGTCTTCAAAAGTGCCACCCTCAGATCTCAGGCTCCTGAGTAGCTAGGATTGCAAGCAGAGCAGCCCGGGCCCTAATATCCCATGCAACTGCAGCAAGCAACACAGTAGTCATTCCTTCCTTGAGAACACAAAGCCAGCACTGTATTATTCAAAGTCCAGAGCAGCTGGAGGAGATCCTTGCATTCTTCAGAATGAAGGAGTTCCCACACAGCATGGGCTCTTCATGGTGTCATTTCTGGGCACAGATCATGACAGGGTAGCTCAGAATGAGGTCCAGGTCATTAAGACCGGAAGTTTCTCCAAGGCCAGTCATGGGCACACTTTGAGCCCAGTGATCACCATTCATAACTGATAGCACCTATCATCCTGTGTTTATGCAAACTCATGGATTATACATCACTGCCTCTCTTCTTGTTCTTTCCATTCTTACATGTAGAAAGTGTTTTATATTATAGTAAATTATCTGAGAAGCCACATATTGAAGGATAGAGTCCTGGGGTTTTTATTAGAGCATTAGCAGTCTGCAGGCAGCTGGTTGTTACAAAGGCCTGCATCCCACACATACCCTTAACACTATCAGGAAACAGGCCAGAGAGGGAAAAAACAACAAAAACCATACCAGCAAACCAATCCAGCTCCAAAGAAGAGCTGACTTGGGACGCCATGGTGACTGAAGATGAGCCAGGAGACAGGACAGGGGGACACAAACATAGAGATGCAAACAATGGCCCCTGAGCTGGCCTGACCCTAAATGGGGTCAGGTCTGGGGGTTGGGTCACAGGAAGCTCCCAGACCCAGGCACTTGAGTGACAGGTTCAGTAACCTATAGGCCAGCAGGCACACCATGAAGACAAGATGGCAGGTAGTACAATTCACGGTGTGGCCAGTGATGGCGCTACCTAGATGCGACCTCCCTATTACGAAACAAGCCTCTATATTGGGGTCTGTCCAATTTTCAAAATTTTACCCAATGCTTTCTTTTTCCTATGTTCCACATTTATTCCCACTTTTCTCCTACATGTATACCTTCAGACTGAATTCTGTTCATGAAGTTTCCTACATCAAGATGGTGATGGAGGCCAGATCTGGAGGTCAGAACGGGCCAGTGAAAGAGGGCAGAAGCTGACTCCATCTCCATTATCTCCCTCAGCCCTGAGCTTCAGAGTTGAGGGCTCTGCCCTGACTTCTCAGAATCCCTGGAAGATGACCCACCTCACTGTAAACAATAGTCATTGTCCTCCACCCTTCCAATCCACCTGTCAACTCTAAATAGATGAAAGGGTGGTTCAAGCAGATACCATGCAACAGGTTGTAACTCCCTTGGCCACCTGCGTGTGGCTTAGCATACTCTATAGGTGTTGTGACCTCATTGGCCAGGTACCTGTGGCCAGCTCTACCACGAGGCCTTGGCCTTTATAACTCTATAAAGCGGCACCTCCCCCACTCTCCAAGTCTGGGCTGTGGCCCTGGTCAGTCAGTTTATTCTAACTTCCCCAATAAATCCATCTTTTTACTGAAGACTGTCTCTGAGTGGTGGAGTCTTGGAGAGACTGGGAGGCCCCCTCCCTCGGACCCTTCCCCCATTACAATCTGGCTTCAAATTACATCAAACAAACAACTGCTTGTGACTGAACTACATTAAGGCTTGTGCTTTCCCTCAGCAATACCCCCATCTCCCACTCCAACCTGGGCCACTGGGAAGAGGAACAGCTGTTATGCTCAAACGACAGACACCCTAAAGGACCACCAGAGACCCACACAAATGCAAAAGCAAAAGGAGTCTTTATTGCAAGCTCGAGATTGGTCCTCGGGGCACTGGGAAACCGGTAGCAAAGAGGCCAGGAGCTAGCAGCTAGCAGCTGCTTTATATATTTGGTGGAGGGGGGGAGGGGAAGGCAAGGATTTAGCATACACCATAGCATCTTATAACAAATCAACACACACTGCGGGAAAATTATAAAATAAATTTAAAGCATGTTTGGCGCATATGGTGGAGGGAAGGAATCTGGAAAGGACCAATGCATTTAGAATTGATTGCTTAAGCCAGGGGCATAGTGCACAGCTCCAGGGTTTTAGATACTGGAAACCACACCTGGGTGGGGGAGTTCTGGTAACTCTAAAACTTGTTTTTTTTCTCTGCTGGTCACTCTTATGGGTGTTTATATTTTTCTGGAAACTATCTGCCCCAGGACGTTTTATGTTCTGTCCTAGGTCCTTAGTCACAAATCGGTTTACAGAAGCAAAATTAGCAGTTAGTAACTCCTTGGCTGTTAGGAGGATTCGTGTGGCATTCATAATCTGCTAGTATGTGATACTGCCCTTCTGTTTGCTACATTTTTGGCTTACTCCATCGAGCTCTGCGATGTTTTCTTACCAATTTGCTTCGCCCAGAAATTCTTATCCTGCAAAGTCAACAACCCTAAGTGATGAGTCCCTGTATTTAAAGGAAACTTCACAAATCCTCACCCATGCCCCATGACAAGCCACTTCCCATGAGGCCACCCACAAAGAGAAGGAAAACATTCCCTGTGCTCCTTCCACACACCAGTGAACTGCAGGCCAGAGTACATGGATAGTTTAGTAGGGGGAGAATTTTCCGAGCAGTGACCACTACTTCAGAGTCTTTACTTGGAATTACAACTCGTGAACAAGTCTTCTTTGTACTTAATCTGATAACGCAGGGGAGCACTGTTGGCTCTAGGCCGTAAACTGAGCCCATCTGAGCTGCTCAGGAAGCTGAGATCTGAGGACCCGGCCTCAATGCCAGCCCACCCAGAAACATCTCAAGAGTCTCATCTCTAGTGAACCACCGGGAACTACAAAGTGGGGTTGTGGCTCCATGTGGTAGAAAGCTAGCCTGCAACCAAACACGCCAGACACAGCGCTGAGGCTGAGTTCAAGTCCCCCTTCTGACAGAAAAAGAAAAAATGAAACAAAACCCCAATGCCAAAGTCTCATTTCGTTAAGGAAGGCTTTTGCTACTCACCGGGGACGCCATCATCCCAAACAGTGCTCCTCTAGGCTTTCACTCCCAGGCAGTCCCAGCGCTATGCTGAAAGAAGCATGGAGGGAGACAGAAGCAAGCGGCCGCCTCCAGCCCAGGATTCCCAGCTCCAGGGGAAGTGAAGTCCTGGCTCCTCCCACCTGCGCACCTCCACCCAATCAACACCTCTGCTCAACAACTCTGCGGAGCACTGTTTGAACAGTGGCGCCCAGGGCTGTCCGTCAGCCGGCAGAGGCCAGGCCTCTGAAAAGCAGAGACTGGCTCTGTTCATTACCAGAGACAGACGCCAGAACTGTGGTGTGGGGAATCCAGTCGGCCAGACACAGAGAAGCCACGTTTTGAGTTGGATTGGGAGTGTTTAGTAAAAGGCCTGCGTCTGCAAGCAGACTCTTGTCACAAAGACTGGCGGCCCCAGGAATACACACTTGGCACTGTTAGAAAAAGGAGCCAGGAGAGCAGAAACAGTCAGAAAACAATACCAACAACCCAGACCAAACGTAATGGAGCTCTGACAGGTGACGCCTTGCTAGCAGAAGCAGGGCTAGGAGATGGGTTGGCATGGGAGATCTGGCATCACAGTGTCTGCCCTGCTCTTCCCCTACAATCTGGCCCCCTGGTGGTGTTGGGGTTGGTCTCAGGATATTCAGGTCCCAGCCCCAGACACTGGGGATTTAGGCAGTGCCCATTTGGCCTAACCCCACTATGTTTTTACATATCCCCTTTAGATCTATGCAAGGAGCTACATCCACCATTCAAAGGATGGCTTGTCTCTCCTGTGGGCCTTGGAAGCTGGATGGACAGCCCCGCTGTAGTTAAGTGAAGATCTGTGACATTTGATCTTCATCACCTTCAGTGTGACATTTTTATTACCTGGGCTCAGGTCTCTAGGACTGACTTGTTCTAATAGTTCCATTCTATGTGCACATTGCTTTTAGGAGAGAATACATCCAGCCATATATTTAAAAACAAGTGTTTGTCGTTGAGAGAGAATTCACGTTCCACAAGGAGGAGCTATTTTTCCAAGTATTTGCTCTTCCAGTATACATGTGAACATTTGGTATGTGAACCAGGCCTGGGTCCTGAACGCAGGGCCTAGGATCTGATTCTGAGAGTCTTTTTCCCAAGGCTAGCCCTCTACCACTGGAGCCAAGGTGTCATTTTGGGGTTGTTAGTGTTGTTTCTAAATAGTTTATTGGAGATAAAAGTCTGGATGATGTTCCTGCCTGAGCTGGCTTAGGAAACTGTTCCTCTGATTTCTGGCTCCTTGGTAGCTAGGATTGTTGAACTGAGCCAACAGCACCCTGTGAGATGTCTTCATTACAACCACCAGGGCTGGCTCATTTCCAGGGCACGCCCACTACTATTTGGAAGATAATTGCCTATACCTGTATTATAACTTGTGCTGGGAAACTGAGTCACGAGAGTATTAGCATAAATAGAGCAAACTCAACAGACCAGATGAACTTTAATGGACAGTTAAAGAGGGCCATCG
Source organism: Perognathus longimembris pacificus (assembly GCF_023159225.1). Taxonomy (NCBI): domain Eukaryota; kingdom Metazoa; phylum Chordata; class Mammalia; order Rodentia; family Heteromyidae; genus Perognathus; species Perognathus longimembris. Next base: position 3,620,922 of record NC_063181.1, read on the forward strand.
TCACCACAGTGACCTGAGGAGAGTCTGGAGACCCTGCAAACAATTCCGGGCAGAGCTCAAGGGTCATAACTAGGGTTGGACGTGGCCTGAAAACAAAACGTTTCAGGACATTCTTTGCAGGTTGTGGTTTTGCTTTCAGTAACTTACCTGGCCTGGTTCATGTAGCCTGCTCTGCAAGTTCACTGAGCAAGCCCGGTTTTTACCAGCTGTGTCCTGTGTTGTGAACACAGGTGCCTTTTACCTGGGAGGAGCAGGGATACGCCTCCACGTTTTTTAGAGCACAGATTCTCATGAAATTGTATTATTATATTTAAGGTAATGTTATGGGGATTGGGGATCGATAATCAAAGAGACCACTCAGTCAGATGACAATCGGGGATGTAAAGAATTTTGTTGAGCGAGAGAGTACAGGCAGGGTCAAGGCTGGGACCTCAAGATGGAGTCAGAGCCATCTCAGAAGGCTGCTTATGAGCGCCCCTTTATTCTAACTGTAGGAATCAGTTACACAAAGGTCAGGGTGTCTTGACCTTTACTGGAAATCACCTGATCATCCCCTGATAAAACAAGATGCAACTGTGCAGGGGGGGGGGGAGAGGGAGAGCAGGGGAGGAGGGGAGGAGGGCTAACAGATGCAGACAAGTCACAGCAAAGTAAAACAAGTTCAAAACAAGTTTGGTAAGTACAGCGCAGGCCAGGTTACATTACACAATACCAATCATAGTTGTTCATAGCTAGTGCCAGGCCATGGTCAACGATTTGCATTTACATCATTTCGAGAGCACTTTCAAAATTTCAATGCTATATTTGCTGTTTACCAAATACCCAGGTGAGCCTCGAACCCACAAGAACAGTCAGCAGCACTCAGTCTATCCGGCTAGGAGTCTTTCATTTAGCACTTACAGAAGTGGAACTGGCAGTTAGGGATCACAAATAGCAAGTCCAGTAAAACTCTGGCGAATAAAGCAATGACCCATTAAGGCAATCATTAAACCAATCAAAATACTCTTTAATTCTTGGTTCTGGGTGTAACTGGTACTCACTGTGGACTCATCTAACTTCTTTAAAACATGCAAATGGAGTACCAATCAGGCTTGATCTCTCTCCTTCCTTTCTTTTGCAAGCTCCAGCAACTCCAGGCCCAGCTGCTTTGGGCTCCTGTTATTCTATTCTGGTTTGCCCCTCCCTAGGTCAACTCCCTTGTCTAAGTGGCTGTTTCTAGGAACCCAAAAAAGGAGGCTCCCCATGCTTTTTACTTGGCTTCCATAAGTTGACCAAAGTTCTGAAAGGACACCCACGGAGGCCTCAGCATCAGCTCTGGGCTCTCACCGCAGGAGGGGCCCAATCCAATTCCTCTGGATTCTCCTCCTGGCTGTAATAGGGAGGTCAGATCTGGCCAGTGCCATCATTAGCTGTGGAGGAAGTTCAGGTGGACTCCAGCTCAGATTAGAGCAGAAGCCAACTCCATCTTCACTAAGATCTCCCCCACCCTGTCCAAGGAAGTTCCCCTTTGCTGTGATAAGATTGTGTAAACTGCTTGGCCACTTGAAGCATGGAAAGTTCAAGGGAGTAAGCCTATCCACCTGCATCATGTGAGCCCCGCTAAATCCATGGGCCAGTTGTAACTAGAATGATAGGTTGGTTCAAATAGATACTATGAGACAGACTGTATTGGCGACCTGGGTGCCGCCTAGCATGGTCTGTGTTGTATCATCATTGGTCACCTGCGTGTGGCATGTTTGACTGATGTTTGCCTTATAATTACCAGTCTGGAGGGCCACACACAAACGCGATCCCAGTTCCCGAGTCTGGACTGCACACATGCGGGCGGTCACAGGTCCAAAGTATGGGCCCTGACCCTGCACACGGGGTTGGCAGTTTCGGCTCCCAAATCCAGGCTGCGACCAAGGCAGGTCGGTTCAGTTTTGGTTCACTTTTTACTTCCCCCATAAATCTGTCTTTTTGTCATCTTGTAGCTAGAGACTGTGTGGTGAACTCTCAGGGGAACCAGGAATCCCCTCCCTTGGGGGGGACCCAGTTTCATTGTAGCAAACCCCCACTCTACTTCACTGGCTGTCTTTTGCCTAAGCTGGAATCACTAAACTCTGTGACCTAAAGCCTCCTAAGCTCATATGTGTAAGGTCCACCCTGGGAGGCTCCATGTATTGTGCCAAGAAGCAAGACCACCACCAAGAAGACCACCGAGACTCAGACATTCCGAAATGCAAAAGCAAGGCAAGGCTTTATTTAAGCGAGCTGCAACTCGGGCCTCGTCCTACCTACTGACATAGCAGAGGTTAGGAGGGAGCCCCGAGCTGTGATTACACAGGGCTTATAAAGGCAAAGAACAAGGTTACAACAATCAGGTGTTCAAGCAAGCAAGATTAGGACACAGGTAGAAATCTGATTGGCTCAGGGTTCGATTCTAAAATGGGGCACACGTGGTAAAATGGGGTTCACGTGGTAAAGTGAGGCCTGACTTCAAAGTCTAGCACTTCATTTCCTCCTTTTTCTTTTTGGTACCTCGGGAGCCAATCATGGCTCCATTCTGTCCATTTCAATGGCTTGCATGTCTAGGGGATGATATAGAGGTAAGGCATGGGCCAGTAGGGCCCAATGTAGTAACCAAAGGGCTTGTCACAATTTCTTACAAGTACAGTCTCTGTACCTCTGTTTTGCATGCCTCTACTTTATCCTGCCCTCAGCTTCCCAAAAACAACTCTGGTCCCTCGATTTTAAAGTGGGTCTGATGAGTGAAGATCATCCATCTTCTGTAACTTCACAGTCTCATACTTTGTTGGATAGGCTTCAACCCATCCTGAAAAAGTGTCTACAGAAACTAGCAAATATTTGTAATTTCAGTGAAATCTACTTCCCAATACATGCCTGGCCTATTCCCACACAGGCGAGTTCCTTTAGTAATCTGTTGATTGGGGGCATTGGCAAGCTGACAGGCCTTGCAATTTTTAACAATATCTTAAGGACACAATCTCAGGTCTACAAGCTTTCTTTCCTAAACAGATGTATCAGCTTAAAATTCTCACTGCCAGTCAGAACTTTGAGTAAATATGGGGGGTGAGATTTTAATCTATCCTCTCATTTGACAAACTTACCCTTACTAACCACTATCACAGATGACTGGCAAGTTCCTGCCCAGTAGACAGACATGGGCATTGGAAAGGCATGCTTATCAACTATTCTTCTAGGACTTCCCGGCTTTGATTAACTTTTGAAAGGCCAAACAGGAGTGACTCTAGGATCTGACACCATCTCTGCCATCCAAGCAGTGGCTTACTGCCTCTGGATGCTCCATCACTTTTGTCCCAGTGTTGTGCCAAGTCGCAAGACCACCCCAAGAAGACCACCGAGATTCAGACACTCCGAAATGCAAAAGCAAGGCAAGGCTTTATTTAACGAGCTGCCAACTCGGGCCTCGTCCTACCCACCGATACAGCGGAGGTTAGGAGGAAGCCCCGAGCTGTGATTACACAGGGCTTATAAAGGCAAAGAACAAGGTTACAACAATCAGCTGTGCAAGCAAGATTAGAACACAGGTACAAATCTGATTGGCTCAGGGTTCGATTCTAAAATGGGGTTCACATGGTGGGGCCTGACTTCAAAGTCTGGCACCTCATTTCCCCCTTTTTCTTTTTGGTACCTTGGGAGCCAATCATGGCTCCATTCTGTCCATTTCAATGGCTTGCATGTCTAGGGGATGATATAGAGGTAAGGCATGGGCCAGTAGGGCCCAATGTAGTAACCAAAGGGCCTGTCACCATTTCTTACAAGAATAGTCTCTGTACCTCTGTTTTGCATACCTCTAGTTTATCCTGCCTCATCTTCCCAAAAACAACTCTGGTCCCTTGATTTTAAAGGGGGGCTGATGGGTGAAGATCATCCATCTTCTGTAACTTCTTCAGGCTGACTCAGGGGCGTAGACCTTACCTAGCCAGGAACCTATAACCTTAGTCTCAGTCTAACTTTCTTTTCTTGAGGCGAAGGTGAAGCGGCTGAGTTGGGTGCTTGGAGACCTCCCATGTTCCATCACGGTAGTTGTCATCCAGGGCAAAGGGGTCAGCTGGCCTGGCGTGGAAGCAATGAACCCAAGTGGTGATGCTGTCTAGGGTCCCTTCCACCGTGGTTCTAAGGAGTTCAGTCTCCTGGGTAGGATTTCTTTCAGGATCTTCTTAGCCACTACATTCGCAGTCTCATGCTTTGTTGGATAGACTTCAACCCATCCTGAAAAGGTGTCTACAAAAACTAGCAAATATTTGTAATTTCTGTGAAATCTACTTCCCAATACACGCCTGGCCTATTCCCACAGAGGCGAGCTCCTTTAGTAATCTGTTGATTGGGGGCATTGGTAAGCTGACAGATCTTGCAATTTTTAATATACCTTTGCAGGCCTTTAACAGATCTCAATAAGGACACAATCTCAGGTCTACAAGCTTTCTTTACTAAACAGATGTATGAGCTTAAAATTCTCACTGCCAGTCAGGGCTTTGAGTAAATGCGGGGGATGAGATTTTAATCTATCCTCTCATTTGACAAACTTACCCTTACTAACCACTATCACAGATGACTGGCAAATTCCTGCCCAGTAGACAGACATGGGCATTGGAAAGGCATGCTTATGAACTATTCTTCTAGGACTTCCCGGCTTTAACTTTTGAAAGGCCAACAGTAGTGACTCTAGGATCTGACACCATCTCTGCCATCCAAGCACTGGCTTACTGCCTCTGGATGCTCCATCACTTTTGTCCTAGGAGGAGTGACTTTCCACTGGACTTGGACTCAGGGCCTGAGTGCTGTCCCTCAGCTCTCCAGCTCAAGACTAGCACCCTACCACTTTTGAGCTCCACACCACTCCGTTCCCAGCACTCTGCTGGCTGATTAGAGACAAGTCTCTCACAGGGACCTTTCTTTGCCCGGGCTGGCTTCGAACCGCAGATTCAGATCAATGAGTCTTATAAGGGGCCAATTATTTACTCCAATTATAAGCAACAAGGTGGTCCACACAGAACTAGTTTTTAAGCATGCTCTCTTACCTGGAACTTATTAAGGGTCAGTATTAGATCTCGACAAACTTGTAGGAATCACCTGTGCTTCTCTGTGGGCCTGCTGGAAACGGTTACAAAAAAACCTACAAAGAAGCTGGAATGGCAATTAAACATTTTGGTAGCCATAATTCTCCTTTTCTCACTTTGCAATAATTATTTAGGACAATTTTACTTCCAAATTTCTTATCTAGAAATGTATTCTTGATTTCCAAAGCCTTTCTAACACTAACACAACACTTTAGCTTTTATCTGCATCGGGAAAACAAGCTCACAGGCAATCTGAAACAAGGTGCCGCCCTTTGCTTACGTGCTGCTTGTTTTAAAAGAGCCTCTTTTTTTTTTTTCTTCAGTCCCAGTTACTGCATGGCATGAAGACCTTTGAATTTAAACTTAGTTTTGCATCATATTGCAGTCTTGAACATGTTCACACTCACATGCACACACACATACATTTTCAAAAGATCTTAAAGCACGCTGAATAAGCATCGGCCGTACATTTTAAGACAAAAACCTTTAACAAATGATTTTAGCATTCTCCAGCCTCATTTTCCAGGGCTTGATAGTTTTAGTAAAACATTTTTAGTCTTAGTAAAAGATTTTAGCGCACCAAACAATTTTCTGCTTAAGAAGGCTGGGTGGGGGTCCCCCCAGAGTTCTTTTTGTGGACACTCACACTCTGATTGTGAACCATCGCCTGTACATCTTTCCAATGAGCTAAAGTCAAGTCCAGGGGAGTGGAAGGAACGTTCCCCATCATCCATTTGTCAGTCAGGCACAGTGCAAGAAAGAAACACACAAAAATGAGCTATCTCCTTAACCTCCCTCCAGTGAGCTAGGATCAAGTCTAGGGGGCTAGATGGAGGTCCTCACGATAGAACGTTATCCATAGCTCTGATCAGATGTTCAGTCCAAAAGGCTACAAAAAACAAAATTAATACAAAAGGAGGAAAACACACAGGCCTAAGAAAAGCTACGAGTTGGAGATCTCCCAAGCTGGCCCACAACCTCCTACAAGGGTGCAGAAGGAATGGACCCGAGTTGGCCCACAACCTCCTGCAAGAAGGAGTGGACCCAAGTTGGCCCACAACCTCCTGCAAGGGTGCAGGAGTGGACCCGAGTTGGCCCACAACCTCCTGCAAGGGTGCAGAAGGAGTGGACCCGAGTACAAGGTGGGCAGGTTGAGTCTCGTTTAGGAGGCCCTCCTGGTCAGTTCCGCCCAAAAACCAAACTGACTCGCGCCCTACAAGTATAAGCAAAAGCAAAACAAACAGACAAACTACAGGACAAGACAAATGAACAGCGCTGTTTTCTTACCTTCGGAGTCTGGGATCTCAGGGTTTCTGGGGCCATCCCGGACGAAATCCCAAATGTTGTGCCAAGTCGCAAGACCACCCCAAGAAGACCACCGAGATTCAGACACTCCGAAATGCAAAAGCAAGGCAAGGCTTTATTTAACACGAGCTGCCAACTCGGGCCTCGTCCTACCCACCGACACAGCGGAGGTTAGGAGGAAGCCCCGAGCTGTGATTACACAGGGCTTATAAAGGCAAAGAACAAGGTTACAACAATCAGCTGTGCAAGCAAGATTAGAACACAGGTACAAATCTGATTGGCTCAGGGTTCGATTCTAAAATGGGGTTCACGTGGTGGGGCCTGACTTCAAAGTCTGGCACCTCACCAGGAGTGACTTCCCACTGGACTTGGACTCAGGGCCTGAGCCCTGTCCCCCAGCTCTACATCTCAAGGCTAGCACCCTACCACTTTGAGCTCCACACAACTCCGTTCCCAGCACTCTGCTGGCTAATTAGAGACAAGTCTCTCACAGGGACCTTTCTTTGCCCAGGCCGGCTTCCAACCGCAGATTCAGATCAGTGAGTCTTATAAGGGGCCACGTTACTCCAATTATAAGCAACAAGGTGGTCCACACAGAAGTAGTTTTTAAGCATTCTCTCTTACCTGGAACTTATTAAGGGTCAGTATTAGATCTCGACAAACATGTAGGAATCACCTGTGCTTCTCTGTGGGCCTGCTGGAAATGGTTACAAAAAACCTACAAAGAAGCTGGAATGGCAATTAAACATTTTGGTAGCCATAATTCTCCTTTTCTCACTTTGCAATAATTATTTAGGACAATTTTACTTCCAAATTTCTTATCTAGAAATGTATTCTTGATTTCCAAAGCCTTTTTAACACTAACAAAACATTTTAGCTTTTATCTGCATTGGAAAAACTGAAGCTCACAGGCATTCTGAAACCAGGTGCCGCCCTTTGCCTATGGGCTGCTTGTTTCAAAAGAGCCTCTTTTTTATTTTTCTTCAGTCCCAGTTACTGCATGGCATGAAGACCTTTGAATTTTTCCTTAATGCAAGAATTACAATTAGAAATACTTATCTATTCAGCTTTCCAATATATTAGTGAGAAACATTGGCCCATTTTGCCATTTTTTTTTTCCTACATACATAGAGTTAATGAGAGTTTACTTCTATCCCTATTAGTTTAATATATATATATATGAAAGGGTCGAGAAGCGCATCTGCGGATTGGAGGACATCAAGAGACGTTCTCATGCAAAAGCAAAGGGTTTATTGTAGGACCAGCATGCTGGGGCTCACAGAACTCGCAGGAACTGAGAGCCCCGAGTAAAGAAAACTCAGGGTTTATATACAGTGGAACAAGTTCAAACCTGGGTCAGGGCCGTTACACAAGGCGGGAAGCAGATGTCCGGCCGAGGTATAGCCTGCGGTTTTATAAGGAATTGAGGTGATAATTTCATTTCTCGGTACATTCCGGGTGGGGTCCAGTGGTTACAGCCCTTTCTCAATCTTTACCCTACAGCTGTTCCTAGCGTTTAGCACATTCTCTGGGTGGGGGTCAGGGAGGGTTACAGCTGGAGCTAATCTTTACTGCACAAAGTTTCGGTGGAGTCACCAACTCTACACTTGTTTAGGGAAAGAATTTCCTTTTCCTTTACATTCCCCACTTCTCTTTTTGACTAGTTCTAATCCCAGAAATCAGAATCCTGAACCTCGTTAAGGGCGGCATACTGTTGTCTGATTATCATAAGTTTTACTTGGCCTATTTCTCCCTGCAGGAAGGTCACTATTCAGTTAAGCAGGCAAGGCCCGATAGTGATGACCAACAGTAAAAGGATTGTAGGTCCAGCCAACGTTGACACCAAGGTGGTTAGCCAGGGAGACCTGGTGAACCAACTCTCAAACAACCCTGTTGTTCCTAAGGCTACACATGAGCAAATCCAGGCTTTACCTACAAAACCATCTCAGCGAGGGAATTAAGCAGTTAATGGTACATGAAATCTTTGTGGTTAACATTTAGATGACATCACACAAGTCCCTTAACCCTGCAGATGCAGGTACAGATAGTTTCACATAGAACCCCCAATTCTGACCCTATTTACCTATTTATATTATAGCCAATTTGATGATATACCAACTTTACTCATAAACTCTAATTTTAAGACATATTGATATCATTTGCTACATACTCAAACTTTCTAGGGATTGTCATTCTTACTTTCAACATACCAAAACCGTTTCATCTAAAGGAAACGTTTTTGCTTCCCTAATTCTCTTTCTAAAATCTTTCTTTATACATTTTGTAACATATCCCCACTCACACCATCTTTTACTTTTTTACGCCAGCAGCGACTTACTGGAACCTTCTGTGACACTTGACTTTTTAAATCCCTTTCTTATTCTCCAAGGCTTACTATACTAACTTTCCTCTTTACAGTTTCTGGGGCTTCTTTGCTGCTAGAGTTTTAAACTCTCTACATTTTCTTTTCCTCTGGTTTGTAGAATCTGGTTTATCTCAACTACATCAAGGCAATTTACTGTGACTCTACCCACACGCTGTTGGGGAAAACAAAGGTGGGGCAAGGGTCAGCCTGATGGGGACTGCTGCTCCTAAAGAGCCAGACCAGAGCCAACTATCATGAGTTACTATTTTAGAGTGGATTTCTCCTGATTCCAGTGCCTTTAAGTGCCTAAGGTTGGCCAGTGGCATCTGTAAGATCTACCCTCAGGAGGGCTCCATGAAGATGCCCCCAGACAGTTTAAATCTCTGTGCAGTTACCTTGGTATCTGGCACACCTGATGGCAGTTACCTCCCTTTCTTCTGAGGTCACACCCTAATCCATCTGGACACATTTTAATACTCCCACTCCAGGCATTGCCTGGAAGTGACTCTCCAGCCTGTCATACATGCTTTGATTTTAGCAGCAGGCCAGTCTGCATGAAAATTTCTTACAATATCCAATTTTCTTAATAGAGCTAGTTAACTCCTGTCAACTCAAGAATGTCCCCCAAAGTTTTAGTTCCAGCAGATCCAAAGTACTTTCCAGCAGAAATCAGCTGCTTTTGATAAGAGTCCCATTTGTTTTACCAAGATAGGGCTACACAGGGTGAAGATGTAGATTCTTTTAGATGACTGTCACACTGTCCTTGATAGCTTAACCTAAGTTACCCTGAGGCCTAACTTTAGTCAAATTTCCTTGTATTTTCCTGATTCCTTCTTAAGCACACTAGATTTTGTAGGCTGGCACATCACTGAATGTCAAGACAGCTTTAGCAATTAATGGACCTTGGGTCATTTTGCCAGGGCAATAAGTTTAAATCAGAAATTTCCAATAAGGCTAGGGTTTTGTTTTTTGTTTTTTTTTTAAACCAACATAGAAGGTTTGGCCTGTGACCATTTCTCACAAGTGCAGCTTCTGTACACTGTTACCTCTGTTTTCCATGCCCCTAGTTTATCCTGTCTCATCTTCCCCAAAACAACTCTGGTCCCTTGGTCCTAAAAGGGGGGCTGATGGGCGAAGATCATCCATCTTCTGTAACTTCTTCATGCTGACTCTGGGACGGTGGCCTTACCTAGCCAGGGACCTATAACCTTAGTCTACTTTACCAAGGGGCTGCAGGGTCAGATGTCCTGTAGGAGCTTTACTTTAAACTGGAAATTACATTCAACATTTAATGTCACTTCTGTGGGAAAGTCTTCCGTGTATCATCTAACCGTGACACACATGAGAGAATACACACTGGAGAGAAACCCTTCGAATGTCGCACCTGTGGGAAAGCCTTCAGTGATTCATCTCAACGTGCCACACATCAGAGAACACACACTGAGGATAAACCCCATGAGTGTCACTTCCCTGGGAAAGCCTTCAGACTAATATGTTCTCATACAGTAAATGAGAAAATACATACTGGAGAGAAACCCAATGAATGTCGCGCCTGTGGGAAAGCCTTCATTATGCCATCTAACCGTGCCACACATGAGAGAACACACACTGGAGAGAAACCTTTTGAATGCTGCTTTTAAAACTTTGTCCCCAGTGGACTGGGCTGTTGTGGAACACTTGTAGACTTCTGGGTGGATGAAACAGGTCATTTTGGGTATGTCATTTAAGGCTCTACCAGTAATCCCTTCTGGTCTCTCTTTCCTCGGTCCTTTCCTCTTCCCTCTCCCTCTGCTCTCCTCCCTCCCTTCTCTCTGTCCTTTTCATTGTCTCCCTCAGCCTCCTTCCTGGCTTAGGAGGTGTGGTAATTCTCTGCTCCATTTTCCCACTGTGGTCATGTTGTGTGCAGTGCATGGATCTCAGGAACCAAGAGCAGAATCCTTTGAAGTAATAAATCAAAATAAATCCTTTGTCCCTTAAATTGTCTGTGTCTGGAATTTTTATTACAATGATGGAAACCTTTATCACCAAGTTGAAAAAGGTTTACAAAAGCAGGAATCCACTTAGCAGTGGGTGCCTTCCTGATGAGCCTGGAGTGTGTGGTGGTAGAGAAGGGAAGAGATGAAGGGGATGAGGTCAGGGCAGGGGGGGGGGGATGTCTCAAGAGGAGTGGCCACCAAACTCTCAGTGTGGCATTAGAGGAGTTAGGGAAATGTTCTTCTGAATTACAGGTACTCTACTCGTAAGTCCCTGGTTTCAGCTGCAGTATAATTAATTCACCTGAGTTGGAGAAAACAATCAAGTCAAAGGGATAAATTTTTAGCTTGGTGCCTGTGATTCACACTTGTAATCCTTGCTGCTATTTTTATTGTTGTTGCCAGTCCTGGGGATGGAACTTAGGGCCTGAGCACTGTCGCTAAGCTTCTTTGTGATCAACGCTAGCACTCTACCTTTTGAGCCACAGCGCCATTTCTGGCTTTTTCTCTTTATGTAGTGCTGAGGGATCGAACCCGGCGCTTTGTGCATGCTAGGCAAGCACTCTACCGCCAAGCCACATTCCTCGCCCATAATCCTAGCTTAAGAGGCTGAAAAATGAGGATAGAGGCTTAAAGGCATTACAGGCAGGAAAGTCCATGCGACTTTTATCTCCATAAACCACTCAAAAGTCGCAAATTGTGCAGTGGCTCAAAGTGGTAGAGAAGTAGCCTTAGAGCAAAATTGCTCAAGGGACAGTTCAAGTCCCATTATGTACCAAAAGAAAAAAGAATTTGCTAAACATCCAAAAATCTGAAACATTTGTGCTTTCATGCAGAAATCTAAAAATCAGGTGTGCACCCATGGCTCACACTTGTCATCCTAGCTACTAAGGAGGCTGAGATCTGAGGATGGAGGTTCAAAGCCAGCCCAGGTATGAATGTCTCTGAGACTTATTTCCAATTACACACCAGAAAACCAGAAGTGGCACTGTGGCGCAAGTAGTAGAGCACTAACATTGAGTTGAAGAGCCAGGGACAGTGCCCAGGCCCAGAGTTCAAGCCATCCTCCCCAAATAGAAATTTAAAATTCACTCAAGGGCCAAATTTTGAAGAAGGCCTGTCCTCTTATTATTCCATGCAGAGTAGAACCATAGCACATGGAAACTAGCATTCTAAGCTGTCTTCTTCCAGCCCCTGCACAGAACTCTAGTTTTTAAAGAATTTTGTGGACTAGTGGTAAGGATTTTGTCTTTTTATTCTTTACCCAATGCTTGAATTTGGATCACTGGGCCTTTTTTCAATCACCTATTTGCATACCATACAAATGTCGACTAAGGTTTTCTGCAAAAGACAATATCTGGGCTGGGAATAAGGCCTAGTGGTGGAGTGCTTGCCTTGTATACATGAAGCCCTGGGTTCATTTCCTCAGCACCACATATATAGAAAAAGCCAGAACTGGCAAAAAAGAGAAAAGAAAGACAACATCTCAGTATTGTTTTGTTTCGTTGCCAGTCCTGGGCTTAGGACTCAGGTCCTGAGCACTGTCTTTGCCTTCTTTTTGCTCAAGGCTAGCACTCTGCCACTTGAGCTACAGCACCACTTCTGGCCATTTTCTATATATGTGGTGCTGGGGAATCAATCCCAGGGCTTCATGGATATGAGGAGAACACTCTTGCCACTAGGCCATGTTCCCAGCCAACATCTCAGTTTTGAATTGTGTTATCCATTGCTGGTCCAGAACACATAGTTGTGTTCCAAAATGCATTTATTTTTAGAGTACTTGCAAGGTTTCCAAAAACAATCTAAAGCATGTCTCAGAGCATATGTAGATAACACATAGTTTCAGGATATCTGAGCCTCTCTGCAGCCCTCTGGCTTTATTTACATGCAGGCCTTTCCATGTTTCTTTAGAAGCTAGAATTACTTCTACTCTCTTGACGGTAGGTGGCAATCATTCTATATTTCTGCTGTCAATTTGGAACCATAAAAGGTGTTGTAGAATAAGTAATGAAGAAAATGGCTACTGTTTCCTTAAATCATCATTAATAGCGTTGTAATTTCTCAATGTAATGCCTTAAAATTCCTCAGCTTCTCTCCTCTGCCCAGTGGAATTCCGTGGCATGGCACAATCGGGTTGACTGGCACTCCCCAGTCAGGCTGATTGTACCTCAGGGAGGCACAGATGGCTCAGGGCACCCAATGCCAAGGGCTAACACAATTATACTGTAAGTGTGTGCACATTTCTCTATGTATAAAAGTCACATGCCAAGTTGTCACAGAAAACATGGCTGCCTGGGGCCCCCATGCAGATGGAGCCCTCCGGAATTTCCCATGGGTTGAGGGTACCTTGCTCCTGCCCTGTCTCCAATTCACTGGCAACAAGCAAGAACTGGAGCCATGGTTCAGCCCTGAGTGACAAAGCTAAGGGACCGTGCCTAGGCTCTGACTTCAGAAGACGAGAAGAAGACAAAGTTTATTGCCATAAAGTCAGACGAGTGCTAACATCATCTTTGAAGAGCTATTTAAAACATTTCAAAACATCACATAGTTTTCTCAACATTTCTTTAGGAGTCTACGGGAAGCCAGTTTAACCGAGCAGGGCAGGAAAAGAGTTCCTTGCAGCAGAGATGAGAGCTTGTGTCCTTGCAGGAGAAGCAGGTCTCTTTTGATGACAATGGTCTGGGGAAGACACTGTGCTGTGTTTGGAAACATGGACTCCAAGGCTGGGCAAGTCAGGGCAAAGAACAAGTTGCAATGTCGTGTGGCACTGGTAAGGCAAGAATCAAAGCACTACGAGAGAGGTTTTGTAGGTGTCTGTTTCTTAACATGTTGAAGCAATTTCCTCATGCAGATATTCGCCTTTGCTCCTAAGGGTTGCATCTACAGGACAGCCCTCTGTTCTATCTGCTTCCAGAACACTATGTTTAGACATGTTCTGAGAATGTAAGACTAGAACCTTGAAGATGGAATATGAGGATAACTAACACAGTAACTGCCTGATGTTTTTCATCAGATTACCTGTGGTGAGGAGGTTGAACTTTATGACTTTGGGGCACACTGCTGCTTGAGTAAGCCATGAATTGATACATATTTTCTGCAAGTGACCAGAGTGAACACATCATGTTACTCATTATGTAGCCAACTTGAGTTTTATGTAGCCAACTTGAGGGGCTCTTTCTTGCTGAAACTTGACATTATAATTCATACTGGAGATGGAAGATATTCTAAGTATTTCCTAGCTGTGAGGATGAGGGAGAAAGAGAGAGTTTTATTGACAGGGCAGGGTTACTTTTGGAGCAGTACAAGTTAGTGTCTAGCAGGGAATCTGTTAGTTATGTAGGTCAACCTCTTCCTATTGCAGACATCAGAATCTTGGCAGAAAAGTTTGGTGTGAAGCCAAAACTCTGTTTAAAGTCTGGGCTACAGCTGTAGAACTCAGTGCCTGAATACCCATCTAAATTTTCTTTCTTTCTTTTTTTTTTTTTTTTTTGCCAGTCCTGGGCCTTGGACTCAGGGCCTGAGCACTGTCCCTGGCTTCTTTTTCTTGCTCAAGGCTAGCACTCTGCCACTTGAATCACAGCACCACTTCTGGCCATTTTCTGTATATGTGGTGCTGGGGAATCGAACCCAGGGCTTCATGTATACGAGGCAAGCGCTCTTGCCACTAGGCTATATCCCCAGCCCCCCATCTAAATTTTCTTTCCTGTTCCTTTTTATCTATTTTTCTCACGTAATGAACAGGTTATGTCTCTGAGAGATGGGACACAAAGACATATCCGATGACTATTTCCATCGGGGAAAAGCTGGTAGCTGAGGAAGGGGATTTCCATCTAACTTTAAAATCTGCATCAACATAACATTAAGCAGCTCAAATTTGTGAGGTGCAAGAGAAGATCCAGAGAGCTTTGCTCCCACGACATCACCAGAATTGTGGAGCATCTTCTGTTTCACTCTTGCAGCAAGTACCTAGTTCTTCAAGTACAGTCTTTTCTTACAACAGAAGGGCTTCAGCTCAGATCTGCAGCCCCTGATCCTAACTTTCTAGGTAAGGCATTCTGCTTCACAGCGCCCGTCCATTTTCATACAGCCCAGTCTTCTATAAGCTCCTTCCCTGGCTGTGTGAAGGAAGCGGTGGTTGAGTTACTAGAAAGCAAAGCAAAGCTGTGTCACAGTCTCCCATCAGAATTCCTCTCACATAGGCATCAAAAGATCAGGAATGTATGTATTACCTGAATACATCGGTCTGAGCTCCAACCTCCAGTAAAATAAATGCAGTATCTTTACTAGTAAATTAGGAAAAATTAAAAACTCTTCATTCCCAAAAAATCAAACATGCATTTTATATGAAAAAGGTATACTTATGGTTATGTTATACTAATAGAATAATTCTAAACAATCTGTTCCAAAAAAATATTTCCAAGCTGGGTGCCGGTGGCTCTCACCTGTAATCCTAGCTACTCAGGAGGATGAGATCTATGGATCACAGTTCTAAGCCAGCCGAGGCAGGAAAGTCTGTGAGACTCTTATCTCCAATAAACTACTCAGAAAAAGCGTAAAGAGGGTCTGTGGCTCTATTGGTAGAGCACTAGCCTTGACCTGAAGAGCTCAGGGGCAGCAGGCAGGCCCAGAGTTCAAGCCCAAGGCTGGACAAATGAATTCCAAATTTAGTGTCTGATATAGAGAAAAATGTAATTCTGTGCAATTTATATCACAGGCAGATAAATGATAGATCATGCACATTGCCCTGTGTTCGAGGAGTTTTATATACAAAGCAAAAATAAATGCATGCTAGTCTTCCCCATGCTGTTCTGCAAAGTCATGTCCTACATCTTCTGAGCCAGCCTGTCAAGCACCCTACCAATCAGCCATGCCGGCAACAGGGCTGACACCAGACCAAGCCCCAGCAAGACTCGGTGAGGAGTTCCTCACACAGCACATGCAACTCACTGTGTTTTTGACTCTCCCATTTCAGTCCCTTTCGCTCTTCAGTTTCCTTACCATACCACGTTCGTTTCCCTGTTCTTTATTATAACAAACAGCTCTGTTAGTCTTCACCATGGTCATATTACCATTCCCATGTAGAGAGGAAATTGCAGCCCAAAGTTCAGCTTGTGAGGATCAGAATTAAGATTCCAACCCAGGCGGTTTGTGCTGCTATCGATCATCAGATGTAGTCCCAGCTCTGAGCCTCTCGGATCATCAGGGCAGTGGCGACCATAACGAGTGGTCCAGTGGTGGTTAGTACTGGGTTCTTATCAAACACCAACTGCTCAGTTTTAAGGAAAGCATGTGATTCAACATCTACTTTCTGCCAGAGCCAGCCGGCAGCGAAAAGGGAATCCTGACTGAGGGGGTCGAGGATTAAAGAAAAAGGAAACATACAAGACCAAAGAAAAAACACTTGAGGCGAAGATGGGGTACAGGAGGTCTGCAGCCTCAGATCGTAACTCAAGACTGCAGCCCAGTTTATTCTTAACTTCCAGGATCGATGCAGTTTGAAAACCAGGAAACAGCATAAGCATAAGCATAAGCATAAGCTTAAAATTCCAGAACACAATAAGGCTTGAAGTTAGCAATACCCCACATATTTAAGACAGGGTGCGGTTGGTTAACATTAGAATGGTCTGCAGAGCTATACCTCATGGTAGCTAAGATAGGATGAGTTCGGTTACCATAAGAATGGACTCATGGCACACATAATAAAGCATTTCCCATTTTCCATTAAGCCATGTCCTTGCACGTCCTTGAAAACACAGCCAGAGGTCAGGAAGAATTTAGCTGCAAGTTTGGCTCCTGACACTTCTCCACGTAATCTGTAGTCCTGTATGGAACGGGTG
>NC_063181.1:3637985-3673179 GCF_023159225.1 Perognathus longimembris pacificus
GAGAAGACAGCCCCAAATGTCTTCCTATTACCTTAACCCACTGTCTCCCATCTGTGGAAAGAGACTACAGACAGATATTTAGTCCCTGATGTTCTAAGCGAGGGCTTCAATCATGCAGACACCCATCTCGGGCCGACCTTTAGTGCTTGGTCCTTTCTTTCAAAAGGTCACTGTGAATACCACTCCTCAGGACACTTTCTGGAACTCTTAGGTAGAACCAAACTCCCATTTCTGTGGCTTTTCTTTATGCTTTGTATCTTGTATAAACTTTTTGCTGCACTGGGAATTGGTGTATCATTTACATATTCATACCTTTAAAACTTACTGAGTGTGTTTTCCTTGGAATCCATTTTTTTTCTCACCAGCAGAAATAATAGTATTGAAGAGCTAAAGTAAACCCCATTTTCGGGCAGCCCCCGTTTTGTTGTCTGTTTAAACTATGAGTAACCCAGGCCACCAATTATCCTGGCTAGCAGGACAAGCTTATTAGGACCCAGAAGGTCAGGAAACTCCCTGCTTAATTCTAACTGCCTGGGAATGCTTAACTCTAACCGCCCTGGAACACCTCGAGCCCTGAGCCAATCAGATTTGTACCCGTGTCCTAGTATGGCCCGAACACCTGATGCTGTAACTTTGGTTTTTTGCCTTTATAACTCCTGTGAAATCTCAGCTCGGGGCTTCCTCCTAACCTCCACTGTGTCTGTGGGTAGGAAGAGGCCCGACCTGCAGCTCCCCTGAATAAAGCCTTGCTTTTGCATTTTGGGATGTCTGGCTCTCAGTGGCCTTCTTGTGACTTGGGAAGAACAAACAAGTATAATTACAAACAAGTATAATTGAAGCAATTAGAGGCAAAGACTTCAATTTTATTTCTGTGTCTGTATTTTTTTTTGTGTGTGTGAGTCCTGGGGCTTAGACTCAGGTCCTGAGCACTGTCCCTGGCTTCCTTTTGCTCAAGGCTAGCACTCTGCCACTTGAGCCACAGTTTCACTCCTGGCCTTTTCTATATATGTGGTGCTGAGGAATCGAACCCAGGGCCTCATGAATACGAGGCAAGCAGCCTTGCCACTAGGCCATATTCCCAGCCCTGAATTTTATTTCTATCTCTTCATTTTGCCTAACTTTAATTTAATGATAACTAATTAGTATCCACTGCTACAAAGTGGAAAGATAGTTCATCATAAACCTATACACTTTAATCTATGCTGCAAAAGGTTTACTTCCCTAAACTAACAGATGGGGTTAGTTTATCTCATTTTAAAGATC
The DNA here is from genome assembly GCF_023159225.1 of Perognathus longimembris pacificus. NCBI lineage: Eukaryota > Metazoa > Chordata > Mammalia > Rodentia > Heteromyidae > Perognathus > Perognathus longimembris. The sequence goes on from NC_063181.1 coordinate 3,639,249, forward strand.
CCATTTCAGTCAAAGGTGACCCAAATGGGTGCAACCTTACTGTTTTATTTCTCAGCCAGAAAAAAAAATCTGGCAACTGGCTTGCCTGTAACCTATTTTGTTAAAACCAGTTATGATTTTTTAAACATTCTTGAAATACAGATTCTAGATGGATTTCCAGCCTTATCTCTCTAAGGACATCTCTCGTACATGGAAAGAGTTGCACAAGAAGGAGGCCGGTAACAATGAAGAAAGAGATTCTCATGGCTCCAGATACCGGTGAGGAGATGACAAAGCTGGTGAAGTGGTCGAGTCCCTACTTTCTCATAGAGAGACATTGACTGCTTGGAATTGGCCAAGTTCACTGATAGGTCACTGTTTTCTATGCTCCAAGGAATAGAGTGTGGGCTAGCAGGGCAGAGGTTAAATAAGTAGCGTTTATGAGAGAGCAAGGCCGAGAAGAACACTGCCTTCCAGCCTGGAACACGCTATTCTCTGTCTCTGCCTAGACTTCTCTCTTTTTTTATTTTCTTGAAGTCCATTAAAGAACCCTTGCTCCTGGGGCTGAGAATATGGCCGAGTGGCAAGAGTGCATGCCTCCTATACATGAGGCCCTGGGTTCGATTCCTCAGCACCACATATACAGAAAATGGCCAGAAGTGGCGCTGTGGCTCAAGTGGTAGAGTGCTAGCCTTGAGCAAAAAAGAAGCCAGGGACAGTGCTCAGGCCCTGAGTTCATGGCCCAAGACTGGCCAAAAAAAAAAAAAGAACCCTTGCTCCTCTATAGCCCTTTTCTTTCTACCTCCAGATGTTTCGCATAGCTTACATTTTTTAGAGTTTCATTCAGTATTTTTTAACTAGTATCTAGCAAAATTACTTAAATTTTGCAATACGTAAAGACTAATTTCCTCAAATAACTACTGAACTCCATAGAGACAAGCAATTTGCCTCCCATGGTTGTTTCCCCATTTATTTCTTACACCTGTGCTTTGCAACAGGAGATGCTACTTGATTTACTGTTGAAAGCTGTCTCTAGAAACTCACGACCAGTTCTATCACTGAAGGAAAATCATTATGTGTTCAAAGTTGGTGCAAAGCTAAGATATTTTATGGATCCCATAAGCCAATGTTCCTATATTTGAAGCATCTAACTGGAGGTTTCTTTACTGCTGGAAACAAGGAGATTCCAGCAATAGCATTCTCCTGTGGATACTTCTGTGGTGAGTTGGACTTAAGCATTGTATGTTGAATTTTCCAAGAAGCCTTCTGGAAAGCCATTTCCTAAAATTCGGCACAAGAGTGTGTCCTTCATTTCCCTCTTGGAAAGACAAAGCCAAATCACAATCACAGCACACATTTCCAAAGACATTTTGTTCCCATTCTTTTTCTTTTGTTGTTACTGTTGTTGTTTTTCAATTACAAGTTTATTATCTTCAAGTACTTGTACAAAGTGCTTACAAGTCAATATGTCAGTTCATGAGTTCATTGTATCTTGATTGATATCACCCCTCTCTTCATTGTCCCCTATCTGGCCCAACCTCACCCCTCCATTCTGAAAGGGTCGAGAAGCGCATCCGTGGAATGGAGGACACCAAGCATGCTGGGGCTCACAGAACTCGCAGGAACTGAGAGCCACGAGTAGAGAAAACTTAAGGTTTTTATACTCTATGCTACTGGGAAGTTCATCTTAAGGTCACTATGTTTTGCATAGGTTAATAAGTAGAAGTTTTACTCAAGCATGCGACAATTTCAGTAATTGCAGGATGAAAAACATTTCTCAGAAAGTTTGATACATTCCGGGTGGGGTTCGGTGGTCACAGCCCTTTCCCAATCTTTAGCCTGCATCTATTCCTGTTACAAGTCAGCGTTCCGCAAGACCAGGTACAAAAACATTTTTCAGAAAGGTTGGCACATTTCTGGGTGGGGGGGAGTTTCGGTGGAGTCACCAACTTTACACTTGTTAAAGAAAATAATTATCTTTTCCTTTACAATTCAATTTTCCTAGTTTCATAGGGAATGCATTGGATACCATGGCTGAATTTTCCCTGCTTCTTCTCTTCATTTGTTTACCACCACCACCACCCCACCTTAGCCTCCCCATGCAACTACCTGAAGAACCAGCTTTCTGCTATTGATTTTGATAGAATATAAGTTAGTTGTTCAGAAGGTCTATGCCATTTGATTTCTCCCCTGGATACACCATACTTCAGTTCTCAGTAAATCGTTTGTCTCAACTTGCTTATTTGTCCCAAGGACATTCTATAAATATGCTTCTACATTTTAAAATTTGTTTACTGGTCAAAATAAGTGGCATATAACATTCAGGTTATAATAGCAACTACTTATAAAAAAAGTTAAATGACAAGGTGCATATACAGATACAAGAGTACCTGGAACACTGATGGAAATTTATTAGGAGTGCTTGTAATATTTCCAAAAAGATTTGCAGTTACCCGAGAATATTTGCTTCCATTCTGTCTACAAAATGCTCTCCTCCCGTAAAAGAGGTCTCCACAACGTAATGTTTGTGCCCATACCGGGAGCGGGTGGCAGACGCCTGTAATCCCAGCTACTCTGGAGGCTGAGGTCTGAGGACCAACCAGGGGAAGGAAGTATGTGAGACTCTTATCTGCAATTAATCACAGAAAGAGCCAGAAGTGGAGCTGTGGAACCAGTGGTAGAGTGCTATCCTTGAACAAAAAAAAGGAGCCCAGGGACAGCACCCAGGCCCAGAGTTCAAACCCCAACACTGGCAAAAAAAAAAGCAGGGTGTGGGTGGGGGAGAGGCTGCAGCTACTCATTATGAATCATTTTTCTGTAATAATGAGTTCTCCTTGAACTATCTTCATGCCTGGGTGAACCAGAGGCAAGCAGCCCTGCTGGGCCGCGTCAGATGGAGGCTGTGAGAATCAGCTATGCTCGCGTGTCCTGTGGCCGCTCTCATTAGCTGGCACACAGGGAACGTGAAACTATGAGCTATTATGGAATGGGGAAAGGCAATGGAGCCCAGTCCCGATGGCCAGAATTATGTTCCCACAACAAAGATGTTTCTATCTAAATGGAAAAATTGAAGTACGATTCTGTCAGAGAGGGGAAGAGAGGACAGGCATTAGTGGGCTGTGTTTCAGTCCATTTTGTTTCCACTACTGCTTTCCTTCTTTGCCTCATCAGACATATAGCATGTGCAGAGTTCCCAAGAAGAACACACATTTAACCAATGGAACTCAAGTCTGGCCTCACATCTTAATATTCAGAGCACAGCAGGTTTTAAGAAAGATTACCAATGCAAGAAAGTGGCATATGAACAATATTAGAGGCTGCATGTGGCAATGCCTCAGCCTTAATTATGTTTCTCAAGGTCAGCTCTCTTGGCAATTTGTTTTCTTTTTTGTTTTTTTTGCCAGTCCTGGGCCTTGGACTCAGGGCCTGAGCACTGTCCCTGGCTTCTTCTTGCTCAAGGCTAGCACTCTGCCGTTTGAGCCACAGCGCCACTCTGGCCATTTTCTGTATATGTGGTGCTGGGGAATCGAACCCAGGACCTCATGTATATGAGGCAGGCACTCTTGCCACTAGGGCATATCCCCATCCCCTCTCTTGGCAATCTGTAAGACCAAGATACAAACAAAAGGAAGGGAAAAAAAAATACCTCATACAATTGTTGTTGAAGTAGAGTGGGGGTTGCCCAGACTCAGAGCTGGGACCGCGTGTCTGCGTGGCCTTCCAGCCTGGTTATAAGGCAAACATCACAGACAAACTTGTCACACGCAGGTGACCAATGAAGACACAACACTTACAAAGCATGTTGGCCACACGCAGGTGGCCAATAGAGTTGCAGTCTGTCTCATAATATCTATTTAAACTAACCTATCATATCTATTTGAACTAACCTATCATTTGCCTACTCATAGCAGGTTCCCATGAAGCTCCCAGGCCTCAGGTGGTCAATCTACATAACTTATCATAATAAAGAGGAGGACACAGGTTTCCTCAAAGCTCCCAGGCCTCAGGTAGTCAATCTACATAACTTAACATAGTAAAGGGAGCTTCCCTGAATAGGGTGGGGGAGAGCTTCCTGGAGATGGAGTTGACTTCTGCTCTTATCTGAGCTGGAGTCAACCTGAAGTCCCTCCACAGCTAATGATGGCACTGGGCAGATCTGGCCTCCCTATTACAGTTGTCTCTTAGAAAATGTCACTCCAGGTCTGAGGAATTCTCAGAAACACTCTGTTTGGCGGACCAGTACTGCTTATTTTAGGGTGATGAATAGAAGAACCATGGGCACTATGACTTGACCCCAACAGAGCCCCATCCATTCTCATTTGCCTGAGAGCATCTGAGCCAAAATGAAGAACAGAGCGAGGATTAGACACAGCATCATCCTGCTTGGGACCATATTTGAAGGGACTCTTGAAAACAGATGCAACATTTGTTTAGAAGGACACAAGAGGCTCATTTATATTAGAGAGAAATGGGGTATGCTCTTGGTTAGTGGAGTGAATCAATTAGACATTATTATAAGCTCCATTTCCTGGTATCAAGGGTGGCTATCACAAATAATAACCTAGGCATCCATAAAGGCTGTATTCTGGAGTATCTGTCTGGCAGTCTACTGCCATGAAGACTGGTCTAGGAATGGGAGAACTCGGGGGAATGCAGTTCTGACAATGTCTTTTAGGTGGAGGAGCTACTTCCTGTGATCTTTTCCAGCTTCAGTTTTCTAGGAGAGAAAACAAGGTTCACTGTGGACGTGCATCTAGAGATATTCTTATGTAAAAAACAGTTTGCAGGGGCTGGGAATATGGCCTAGTGGCAAGAGTGCTTGCCTCATATACATGAAGCCCTGGGTTCAATTCCCCAGCACCACATATATAGAAAACAGCCAGAAGTGGCGCTGTGGCTCAAGTGGCAGAGTGCTAGCCTTGAGCAAAAAGAAGCCAGGGACAGTGCTCAGGCCCTGAGTTCAAGGCCCAGGACTGGCAAAAAAAAAAAAAACACACACACACACACACACAAAAAACAGTTTGCAGGTTGTGGTAGGCCCCGCAAGGACTCAGCAGATATGAACACTGACCTTGCTCACTTTTTTCTAATTATTATATATATTTCTGGGGAAATAAAGGAGGAACAGTCAGTGTGCCAAATTGGCTCTGAATTTCTGTGTGCATGAGATACAATGTCACAGACACAGTTACAATTATAGCCTCCTTTAACAAAATGTAGCTAGGAAGTTAGAGAGACTTACCCAGTGGAGGACTTTGGAGAGATGGCTGAAAATGTTCCTCTCAGTTTTCTTTATCCTTAAACGCAAGATATAATATTGGGCATCTCGCTTGCCGTGCGCTTGAGTTGGCTAATTGTAATAATATTCACAAGGAGAAAACTCAGTGGAGTGCCTGGCTGCTGTCACTGCTATGACACCCACCAGTCTCTATTCTTTTGTCCAACTTTTCTGTAAACGTTTCCAAGTTCATTAATTCAGAGTGAGCCCCTCCTTCCTAAAACAGAGATTTGTGCTGATATTTTTCCTGTTTTTCCCCCCTGTGGTTTGCAAACATTTCAGCTTCAGAAGTTAATCCATGTCTTCTTGGAGAATGGAGGAACTGAAATGAAGGATTTTGAGTCTTCATGTATATTGTTTTTAAGCAGCTGGGATCAGGGCCAGCTTCGTGGGCCTGTGGCAGACATGCACAGTCCCTCGCCCACCCTCCAGTGAGCTCAGATCTCCTTAGTGAATGTACTGGAATGCTCAGGCACTTTATTGGGAGCATGAGCTTCATGGCGAGTGTTGGGTGAGACAGTGCAGTGCACACAGAGCATGGCGGGTGGGATTCTGCACCCTGGGTGTCTCAGATCAGGCACCGCGGTGGCCAGTGGCAGGCTGCCTGCCAGGAGGGGACGTCCCCTCGACTCCAGATTCAGTGCCCCGTGCGTCCCACACAGCGGCAGCTGCAGTCCTGCCCATCTCCCTGTCGCAAGGGAGGGACGATGGCTTGCTCAGGCCTGGGCCTCGGGTCCAGCAGCTGGCTGGAAGAAGCAAGGGCACTGAACGGGCCACAGTGATGTACACAGGGGCGTCCTGAGGCTGGCTTTGAACCACGATCCTTGGATCTCAGCCTCCTGTACAGCTAGGATTATAGGTGTGAGCTACTGGGCAACTGGCACTCTTCCAGTTTTTTTTTTTCTTGTTTGTTTGTTTTTTGCCAGTCCTGGGCCTCAGACTCAGGGCCTGAGCACTGTCCCTGGCTTCTTTTTGCTCAAGACTAGCACTCTGCCACTTGAGCCACAGCGTCACTTCTGGCTTTTCCTATATATGTGGTGCTGGGGAATCAAACCCAGGGCTTCATGTATAGGAGGCAAGCATTCTTGCCACTAGGCCATATGTCCAATCCCACTCTTCAAGTTTTTTGAGATCTGTAATGAACTATTGTTTACTATAAGTACTCATTTGTAAATTATAACGTTAGAACTACATTTCTCCCTCACATTGTGTTTTTTGGTTGTTGTTATTTGTTTCTTGGTCATGGGGCTTGAACTCTGGGCCTGGGCACTGTCCCTCAGCTCTTCAGCTTAAGCAAGGGTCTCATTCTTCCACTTGAGCCACAGCACCACTTCTGGTTTCTGCTGGTTCCTGCCTTTGGACCATGATCCTCAGATGTCAGCCTCCTGAGTAGCATGGATTACAGGTGTGAGCCACCACCTGCAGACTGCTAGCACTCTTCCTCGCCTCTAGTGACCACTACTGCACACTTTTCTAGCTTTCCCCAGTGATTGGGGACACAACCACATTCCCCTTTCGGTACCGAGTTCCTTTCACTTGACATGTTCTCAAGTCCTGTCTATGCTCTCTCAAAGGAGAACAGTGTTTAGAAAACTTTACAAGGCACCATGGGAAAAGAATTGTCAGTTTGCTAAAGTATCTAGCTAATGCATTAAAGGCACCTAACCTAGGGGGTGAACTCATGTAGTATTGTTTACTTGTGATCGGTTTATTTTACTGAATGGTATAGTCTCCAGTTCCATTCATATTTCTTGAGAAACAATGACAGGATTCATATTCCACTATTGCTGAATAAAGGAAGTGAGCCACAGAGCTTCCAGAAAGGCTCAATCCTGCTGATTGGGGTCCCCTGAGATCCATGCCAAACTTCTGGTTTTGGTGGTACTTGGATTTGAACTCAGTGCTTTACACTTGCTAGACAAGCACTCCTACCACACGTGCCACATTTACTTTTTTTTTTTTTGCCTTACTTTTCAGCTAGATCTTTAAGTTCAGACTGGCCTTAATATGTGATCTTCCTATCTGTGCCTTGTCTGTAGTTAGGAATACTGACACATATTAGTATGCCAAGCTTATTTGTTGAAGTGGATTCTTATTCAATTTTTGGAGGGAGAGCGGATGGGAGAGGGAAGAGGAGCTGAGCTGGCCTTGAACCCATGTGTCCAAATCTCTGCTTCCTAAGTAGCCAGGAGAGGCCTGAGACATCATTCCTGGCCTCTCTGATAAGCTTCTAACCCTGCAACATGGCAGACAAGAACTCCTGATTGCTTCAGCTGGCTAAGGCTGTGGCGATTTCTCACAGCAGGTCACAGATTAGCAATGCAGTGGTTTATGCAATGGGAGGAAATACTCAGTAATGGGGACTGGCTACAAATTCTCCAGGCCAAGCTCACACGTGGATTTTGATCTGAGCAATGTTGCGTTCAGGACCCGGATCTGTGGTAATGGCTGACATCTGGTTTTTCATCTGGCCTTGGTTGGAGAGGGAAACCCTGTTGGTCTGCATGGGAGAGGGGCATGTGGTAGAGGGCTTCCATGTGGCACACACCCAACTGGTGTGGAGAAAGCGCCCCGCCCTGCCCAGCTGGTTCCCAACCCCACCCAGTGGAAGGATGGAATGGGCCTGGACCCAACCAGCGATGCAGGGTAACATAAGCTTTAGAATAGGTTTTTATCTTTTTTGCTTACTTATTGAGGAATCAGAATGAATGTCGGTGACAAAAAGAAAGATGGGTGGGGGAAGAAGAAACATTTACTACAGCAAGAGGCTTCAGTGAGTCCTGGGGGTGGTGTTCTCCATCCTGGGACGCTTGCCCAGGGGCAGGCAGCAGAATCTGTTGTCTAAACACCATCCCAGTTACACCTTTGTTTCAATGCAGTGTCTTTGGCAGGAGCCATTGGGTCGCTCACAGATTTCCTTGGCTTGCCTCTGACTGCACAGAAAGAGGGGCATGGTAACCATTCAGCAGTCTTACTGTACTGTGACCTTTCTATGTAGGGATGGGGACAGTGTTTGGAAACAGCTTTGGATGGATGCTTCTTGTTACTTGATTTCTTATACCAATGCTTCAAAAACTTGGGAAATTTTTCTTGAAAAGAACCCAGCAATGCTGGATGCTTCTAAATAATAACAGAGGGGGCTGGGGATATAGCCTAGTGGCAAGAGTGCCTGCCTCGGATACACGAGGCCCTAGGTTCGATTCCCCAGCACCACATATACAGAAAACAGCCAGAAGCGGCGCTGTGGCTCAAGTGGCAGAGTGCTAGCCTTGAGCAAAAAGAAGCCAGGGACAGTGCTTGGACTCAGAGTCCAAGGCCCAGGACTGGCAAAAAAAAAAAAAAAAACAACTAAATAATAACAGTTGGAGGAGAGTGTCTATCCAAGCAATAACAGATGGAGTAGAGTGTCCATTGGCCCTGCCTGAGTTCTCAGGACCCATGTTACTTTGTATTTTGTTTTGTTTACTTTTTGGTTTTTGGTTTTGGTTTTGGTTTTTGTTTCCAGTCCTGGGCTTTGGACTCAGGGCCTGAGCACTGTCCCTGGCTTCTTTTTGCTCAAGGCTAGCACTCTGCCACTTGAGCCACAGCTCCACTCTGGCGGTTTTCTATATATGTGGTGTTGGGGAATCGACCCCAGGGCCTCCTGTATCTGAAACAAGCAGTCTTCCATTAGGCCATATTCCCAGCCTATTACTTTGTATTCATTTCCCTTACATGACCTTCTATTCATTTCCCTTACTCACATTACATTCTATTCATTTTCCTTACTCCCTACCCACTTCTCAAACTGATGCAAGAGAGACTAGTTCTACATAGTATCACTGCATTTTCTTGGAGTAGAATGTTTTTAGAGAAGAGACATATGTTTCAGTCTCCCTTCCTTTTATTTGATAGGTCATCATACAGCTTTAATATTTGTATTTGTATAATATGTCTGTAACAGCTATATTTTAAAAAGTGGAACTGAAATACAACTTTAAAGGACAATATACTTCAAGGAAATGGGCAGAGAGTGTATTTTCCTGGGGGAAGGAAACCATATTCCTTCATACTCAATGTGCAAACATGTTTGTGTTGGGGTTTGCTATTACCTGTGGTTTCATCGCCCCAGGTAATGTGTAAGTGTGTGTGTGTCTGTGTGTCTGTGTGTCTGTGTGTCTGTGTGTGTGTATCTCACAGTATCAAGCCTTGGAATATGGCAAGAATTCATTAAATGACTGTGGAACCATTGCTACAATACTGGCGATTTCCATCCTGCAGCCTGTTAGAGAGAAAATTTCCTGTTTCTCTGTGTTCCCATGTCTTGTGCTATTTTACTGTGGCTGAAGGAATTGAGTCCTCCAATCACAGGACTTTGTGAAAATATCCTGTCATTACTCACTGCAACCCTTCAGGTTATGTAGAGAACATTTCTTCGTGTTGGGTTCTTTGGGAGTGAGCCTTGTCCTTTATATATTGCAGACAAACTATCACTAATAGTCATCTGCAGTTGAGGCAAAGTTGACCTCTTCTCTCCCCAGAAGAACTGCGAGTGAGGTCAGGAAGCAAAGGCCCCTAAGGTCACCTTCTCATCCAGTGACAAGGCCAGGGCCATAGCTTGCATTCTCAGCTTTATTCTAGTTCCTTCTCTTACAGCTTTCCCTGTTCTCCTCTGCACACTCCAGGCTTTCCTGTGATCTCATGAAGATCCTGTGATCCTCTCTGCTGGCCTTCGCAGTGTCTTCCGGTTCCTCCCTCTCCACGCTGGGCTTGCCAGTCCTGTTCTGCCTCTGGTCTTCCCTCCATGTTTAGCAAGAGTGGCGGCTCAGTAAGTGCTCAGGAGGCAGACAGGCCACAAGGGGTGCGCAGAGGCGACTGGGCTGCACTGGGAACAAGGAAGGACCGTGCAGGAGGAGGTTACCCATGTGAGCTGCTCCCCAGCCACCATTTCTGTGCTGATCATGACAGAGCTGGTTTCTTGTTTTATTGAAATACCTTTACATCATCTTGAGAAATGCGTACCCTTCCCTTCAAAGAACAGAGAGCAGCACAGCTGAGGTGATTCTCTGCATGTTCCCTGAGATTCTAAACGTGAGGCGTAAGTTCTTCACGGTGCACAGAGCAGCTTGACACGTGCTCTGGGAAAGCATTTCCAGACCTGCAAAGCTCATGTGATGTAACAGATAGAATTGTGTGTCTCACATGAGCAAACACACACACACACACACACACACACATGCACACATACTCAGTAATGTACACATAAAATCCATGGACACTCTTAGTGTTCACAAATAATCAATACGATTGGGGCTGGGGATATGACCTAGTGGCAACAGTGCTTGCCTCATATACATGAGGCCCTGGGTTTGATTCCCCAGCACTACATATACAGAAAATGGCCAGACGTGGCGCTATGGCTCAAGTGGCAGACTGCTAGCCTTGAGCAAGAAGAAGCCAGGGACAGTGCTCAGGCCCTGAGTCCAAGTCCCAGGACTGCCCCCCCCCAAAAATAATAATCAACACGATTGTTCCTATGAAGTCTATACCTACAAGACCTTTTCAACTTCAGGTTTTAGTCTTCCAAATCTTGTGTTCCTTCTGTTTTTTCTCTTTTAGTCATGAGGTTGCTCTTCCCTCCCTCCTTCCCTCTCTTCTTGTCCCCCTTGTCTCTCTTTTTTTTTTTTTGGTTGGTACTGGGCCTTGAACTTGTGGAGCTGGGGTGCTCAAGGTTAGAGCTCTACCACTTTGAGTCACAGCACCTCTTCTGGTTTTCTGGTGCTTAAGTGGAGATAAGAGTCTCAGAACTCCCTGCTAAGGCTGTGTTTGAGCCATGGTCCTCAGATCCCAGCCTCCTGAGTAGCTAGATTTACAGGGGTAAGGCACCAGTGCTTGGCTCTCATGTGCTAGTCTCTTCCTTTTAGAGAGCTCTATGCTTAGAAGCTTCACCCAAAACCATGGATTCCTTCTGCCTGTTAAACATCCAATCAGCCAAAGCAGAACTTGGACGTGGGTATGATTTACAGCACTGTAGCCCTCATAGTCAGAGACCTTCCAAATTTCTGGGGAGACACCCCCTTCCCCTTTCATGGCACATGTGAGAGGGGCTGTTTGCTCCTGACATCCTACCAGGCCCCAGGCCTGCACTGTTACCTGAGCTCCTCCACACATAATGTTTTTACCTGGTAGAACTTGGCAGAGAATGAAGACCAGGAGGACGGCAGGCTTCATGGTTGGAGCAAGGAAAGGCTTATTTGCAGGAGGCAGAGAAGCTTCTGTCTGTGGCTGTCTGGAAGGAGCGCAATGTCTTTGGGCAGAGAGAGAGTCCCCCTGTACCTCATTAAGGGACACTGGGGACAGAGGTGCTCTTGTGTGCTGAACAGCCTTGGGGGAGAACTGAGAGTGGGTGCTGGCCTGAACCCTCAGGGCCTTGGGAAGATGTGGTCACATAGTTCTGACCATAGAACGTTGTGCAGTAGAAACACAACCTACACACACTTCGGGAGCAGGTGAAATCTTATGTAGTAAATTACAAGCAGTGGGGTCATAATGAGCAATGGTGTTAGATAGTGTTTCTGTCCCCAGGGTCGCAGTGGGAGGTCTGTTCTGTGTGAGCAGCATGCAATTTGATGGCACTTCTGTGAATGAGGATTTGAGTCTGAAGCATGAGGAGCAGGAGACAGAGGCGATGTTAATGAGTAAAGGGGTTTGCCCACAGGAGGAGAAGGTGAAATAGAGCATGGGAACAGAGACCTGGCCAGGAATATTAGGGCTGTACACAGAGCCTCAGTGTTCCCACTGCGGGGCTCATGTTATTCTGTAGATGAATGCAGTGTCTCAAACTTCACTGTGACAATGTACATTCCCCTTGTAAACGAGTACCAGCCCTGAAGTTTACCAAATGGACTCTTATGCATTAAATGAATGTTTTGAGCAGAATACTTACATAATACTTAGAATACTTAGATAATTCTTAAGGATAAATATTTAATTTTTTTGCCCCCTTGGAGGTCATGGAGCTAAAGCTCAGGTCCTGAGCGCTGTCCCTGAGCTTGTGACATCAAGGCTAGTGTTCTACCACTTTCAGCCACAGCTCCACTTCTATTTTGTGGTGGTTAATTGGAGATGATGAGTTCCCAGAGATAATTGTGGTCCTGATTGTCTCTTCTTGTTCCCCTAGATTGTTTGTGTTGCTTATGTGCAACCACTTTTGTTAGGAGGGGCCCTAATCAATTTCACGGTTTCTGTTATTACTGACTACTGGCTCAGCCTCTGTGAATCCGCTGGCTTCCATGTAAAGCACTGCGTGTGGTTTTCCCTGTCTAAACCCTGCTGAAAGAAGACTGGCCTTGCACTCTGCTGCCCGCCCTGTGCAGTGTGGTCCTGAGACAGTAAAGGCTCCTAGCCCTGCTGTTCTGAGTCAGTGGTGGTGTTTACAGAAACTGGGGACACAGCAGTCTGGTCCTGAGTAGGAACAAGGGGACCCAAGGAGGAGGAGCCCATGGGGAAGAGCTCTGGAGCGTTACAGAGCCAGTAACAGGTCAGGTGGCTGAAAGAGGCTGTGTGAGAGAGAGGGCTGAAGGAGGAGGGGAAGGAGGAGAAAAATGACAGGGAGAAAGAGGAGGTTGGTGGGGGGGGGGGGGGTGCTGCCTCAGTGGAGGCCTAGACTTTTTCTAACAGGGCTAAGTGTGTATTCCCGGGGCCGCCAGTCTTTGTGACAAGAGTCTGCTTGCAGACACAGGCCTTTTACTAAACACTCCCAACCCCAACTCAAAATGTGGCTTCTCTGTGTCTGGCCGACTGGATTCCCGCACCGCAGTCTGGAGTCTGTGGGTAATGAACAAAACGAGTCTCTGCTTTTCAGAGGCCTGGCCTCCGCCGGCTGACGGACAGCCCTGGGCCCCACTGTTCACCCAATGCTCCGCAGAGTTGTTGAGCAGAGGTGTTGATTGGATGGAGGTGCGCAGGTGGGAGGAGCCAGGACTTCACTTCCCCTGGAGCTGGGAATCCTGGGCTGGAGGCGGCCGCTGGCTTCTTCCTCCCTCCATGCTTCTTTCCACATATCGCTGGGACTGCCTGGGAGTGAAAGCCTAGAGGAGCACTGTCTTGGGATGATGGCGTCCCCGGTGAGTAGCAAAAGCCTTTCTTAAAGAAATGAGATGTGGCATTGGGTGTTTGTATCTTTTTTTCTTTTGATGTCAGTGGGGGGACTTGAACTCGGCCTCAGCGCTGTGTCTGGCCTGTTTGGTTGCAGGCTAGTGCTCTACCACAGGGAGCCACAACCCCACTTTGTAGTTCCCGGTGGTTCACTAGAGATGAGACTCTTGAGATGTTTCTGGCTGGGCTGGCATTGAGGCCGGGTCCTCAGATCTCAGCTTCCTGAGCAGCTCAGATGGGCTCAGCTTACAGCCTAGAGCCAACGGTGCTCCCCTGCGTTATCAGATTAAGTACAAAGAAGACTTGTTCATGAGTTGGAATTCCAAGTAAAGACTCTGAAGTAGTGGTCACTACTCGGAAAATTCTCCCACTACTGAACTATCCATGTACTCTGGCCTGCAGTTCACTGGTGTGTGGAAGGAGCACAGGCAATGTCTTCCTTCTCTTTGTGGGTGGCCTCATGGGAAGTGGCTTGTCACGGGGCTCGGGTGAGGGTTTGTGAAGTTTCCTTTAAATGCACGGACTCTTCACTTAGGGTTGTTGACTTTGTGGGACAAGAATTTCTGGGCAAAGCAGGATGGTAAGAAAACGTAGCAGATTTTAATGCAGTAAGCAAACAAGGTAGCAGACAAAAACAGAAGGGCAGTAGCACAAACTACCAGATTATGAATGCACGCGAATACTCCTAACAGCCAAGGATCTGTCTCCCCTTCGCTCCTGCCCAGCCCCATGCTCTGTTACAGTGCTGCTTCCCTTCTGCTTGTCCATTAATCTGCTTGTATATTTGCTTCCCTGCGCAATCACTAAAGCTCTGCCAAGTTTTCGTACCATGGCGACTTGTCCAGAAGTTCTGATTCCGTGATTGAAGTCAAGGACACTAAGAGTCCCCACATTTAAGGCAAAACTTCACCCACCCTCCCCAGTGTCCAGCAAGACTCATTAATCATGCTGATGTCTGCAACTGACTTAGTGTGGTGCTATCTGTGACGCCTAAAACTGAGTTTGCTCCTGTTCCCACAGGCTAAGAGGCGGGGCTTTCTACAGTTTCGCGGAGAGAAACTCAAAATTGGCCTCACCATTTTGTAGTTACTAACTGCTAATTCTGCTTCTGTAAACCGCTTTGTGGCTAAGGACCTAGGAAAGACCATAAAATGCCCTGGGGCCGATCGTTTTTAGAATAACCATAAACACCCATGACAGTGACCAGCAGAGAAGAAAAACAAGTTTTAGAGTTACCTGAACTCCCCCATCCAGGTGTGGTTTCCAGTATCTAAAACCCTGCAGCTGTGCACTATGCCCCTTGATACACCACCCTATGGCTTAACCAATCAATTCCAAATGGGTCTGTCCCTGGATCTGAACAATGACCCTTTCCAGATTCCTTCCCTCCACCAAATGCGCCAAACATGCTTCAGAATTATTTTATAATTTTCCCGCAGTGTGTGTTGATTTATTAAAAGATGCTAGGATGTACGCTAAGTCCCTGCCTTCCCCCCCAAAAAATGTATAAGACAGCTGAAAGCCCTAGGCTCCTGGCCTCTTAGCCTCCGGTTGCCGAGTGGGCTGAGCACCAAGTTCAAGCTTGCAATAAAGACTCCTTTTGCTTTTGCATTGGTGTGGGTCTCTGGTGGTCCTTGTGGGGTCCAGTGTTTGAGCATAACAGCGCTTCCTCTTCCCAGTGGCCCAGGTTGGAGTGGGAGATGGGGGCATTGCTGAGCGAAACCGAAAGCCTTATTCTAGTTCAGTCACAGGCAGTTGTTTGTTTGATCTAACTTTAGACTAGGTTGTAATGGGGGAAGGGTCCGGGGGAGGGGACCTTCCCGGTCCTCCAAAAGTCTACCACTCAGTCTTCAGTAATAAGATGGAATTATTGGGGAAGTTAGAATAAACTGATGGGCCAGGGCCACAGCCCAGACTTGGGGAGTGCTGGAGCTGCTGCTTTATAGAGTTATAAAGGCCAAGTCCTCATCTTCAAGCTTGCCACAGTTCAAGGTCACTGGTCACTGAGGTCACAACACCTATAGAGAATGCTAAGCCACACGCAGGTGACTAGTGCAGGTACAACTTGTTACATAGTATCTGCTTGAACCAACCATTCATCTAGTTAGAGTTGACTAGAGTTGACAGGTGGATTGGGGGGTGGTGGGGAGGACACTGACTATTGTTTATTGTGAGGAGGGAAATCTTCCAGGGCTTCTGAGAAGTCAGGGCAGGGCCTTCAACTCTGAAGCTCAGGGCTGAGGGAGATAATGGAGATGGAGTTGTTGTGCCAAGTCGCGAAACCACCACCAAGAAGACCACGGAGACTCAGAAATTCCGAAATGCAAAAGCAAGGCAAGGCTTTATTTAAGTGAGCTGCAACTCGGGCCTCGTCCTACCCACCGACACAGCGGAGGTTAGGAGGAAGCCCCGAGCTGTGATTACACAGGGCTTATAAAGGCAAAGAACAAGGTTACAACAATCAGGTGTTCAAGCAAGCAAGATTAGGACACAGGTACAAATCTGATTGGCTCAGGGCTCGATTCTAAAATGGGGTTCACGTGGTAAAATGGGGCCTGACTTCAAAGTCTGGTACTTCAGAGTCAGCTTCTGCCTTCTTTCACTGTCCATATCTGACCTCCAGATCTGGCCTCCATCACCATCTTGATGTTTGATGACTGGTTGTTACCCCTAGGAAATTTCATGAACAGAATTCAGTCTGCATGTATACATGTAGGAGAACAGTGGTAATAATTGTAGAATATAGGAAAAAAATGAAACCATTGGGTAAAATTTTGAAACTTGGACATACTCCAATAAAGATGCTTGTTTTGTAATAGAGAGGTCAGATCTGGCTAGCGCCATCACTGGCCAGACCATGTATTGTATTAACTGCCATTTTGTCTTCCTGGTGTGCCTGCTGACCTATAGGTTACTGAACTTTTCAGACAAGCCCCTGGCTCTGGGAGCTTCCTGTGACCCAACTCCCAGACCTGATCCTATTTAGGGTCAGGCCAGCTCAGGTGCCATTGTTTGCATATCCGTGTTTCCTACGTCTCCTGGCTCATCTTCAGGCACCATGGCGTCCCAAGTCAGCTCTCCATTGGAGCTGGATTGGTTTGCTGGTATGGTTTTTGTTCTTTCTTTCCTCGTTGGCATGTTTCCCAACAGTGTTATGGGTATGTGTGGGCTGCAGGCCTTTGTAACAACCAGCTGCCTGCAGGTTAATGCTCTAATAAAAACCCCAGGACTCTATCCTTCAATATGTGGCTTCTCATATAACTTAGTATAATATAAAACACTGTCTACTTGGGAGAATGGAAAGAACAAGAAGAGAGACAGTGATGTATAATCCATGAGTTTGCATAAACACAGGATGAGAGGTGCTATCAGTAATGAATGGTGATCACGGGGATCTCAGTGTGCCGGTGACTGGCCTTGGAGAAACTTCCGGTCTTAATGACCCTGAACCTCATTGTGACCAACACTGTCATGATCTGTGCTCAGAAATGACACCATGAAGGGGCCAGTCTGTGTGGGAACTCCTTCATTCTGAAGAATGCAAGGATCTCCTGCAGCTGCTCTGGACTTTGAATAATACAGTGCTGGCTTTGTGTTCTCAAGGAAGGAATGACTGCTGTGTTGTTTGCTGCAGTTGCACGGGATATTAGGAACCGGGCTGCTCTGCTTGCAATCCTAGCTACTCAGGAGCCTGAGATCTGAGGGTGGCACTTTTGTGTTTTTTTTGTTTTTTTTTTTTTTTGGCCAGTCCTGGGCCTTGGACTCAGGGCCTGAGCACTGTCCCTGGCTTCCTTTTGCTCAAGGCTAGCACTCTGCCACTTGAGCCACAGCGCCACTTCTGGCCGTTTTCTGTATATGTGGTGCTGGGGAATCGAACCCAGGGCCTCATGTATACGAAGCAAGCTCTCTTGCCACTAGGCCATATCCCCAGCCCGAGGGTGGCACTTTTGAAGACAGCCTAGTGAGGCAACTCGGGAGACTCTTACTCAGTTGACCAGCGAAAAGCTGCAAGTTGGAGGTGTGACTCAAGTGTTGGAGCACTAGCCTGGAACAGAAAAGCTCTGGTATAGTGTCAAGGCCCTGAGTTGAAGCCCCTGAACCAAGAAAAAAAAAGCATATAATATCATTGAACGATTTTATTCAGTGATTCTCTTAGATATAGGTATGGGAACGAATCATTGAGTCAAAGGTGCAAAGTGGCTAAACATTGTTAAGACTGGTTTTCTGAAGTTTTCATCTTTCACTTTGGCAGTGCTAGGGCATGAACTTTGGGCCAAGGCACTGTCACTGAGGTTATGCGGCTCAAGGCTAAGGCTCTACTGCTTGAGCCACAGTGCCACTCTGGCATCTTCTGTGCGGCTTACTGGAGATGTGAGTCTCTGAAACTCTCCTTCCCTGGCCTGGTTTGGAACAATGACCCTCAGATCTCTGTCTCCTTGCACCTGATGCAGGTGATGGTTTTTGACATTTTCCTTTTAACATAGGGACTCCTCTCTTAGGGTCCTTAACTTCAATCCCAGGAAACGAATTTCTGGACAATTCACAGTGATCAGGAAACGTGGCTGATTCTACTGAGGAAGGAAGCAAGCCTGTAGACAAATAGAGCGAAATGCAGAAAGGAAGGGCATACTCTTAGGAGAGTGGGGGTCCTGTCTTGGAGAGACAGAGATCGGCAGTTCCTTAGCTGTTGAGACTATTAATATGGTAAAGCAGGGGGTGTGACTTTAACTTTATGCCAAGATAGGTGTTTTCCTTTTGCCATAATCACTCCCGGTGTTAGGTCCTGAGTTTCTGGTTGTTTGGGGCTCTCGTAGCAGGTGGAACCCATCCTGCCATGGAGCAGTTCCTTTTCCTTGAGATAAGGAAAGCATCCTGTTGTCTACATTTTGGTTGGAGGTTGAAGTTTGGGGGAGCGTTTCACTCAGGAAGGCATACATCCTGCCAGACAAATGTTATTTCTTGGGAAGGGATGCATCCTGTTGTGTCTCTGAAGCTGAGATAGTGCTTGTATGTTTCTAACGACCACATTTCTGAGTTGCCTTCACCCGGCCTCATTCTGAACATTTCCTGCCTCATTTTCCCGTGAATAACTTTCGTTACTTAATCTTAGGAGAAGTTGATGGATTAGCTTTAAGCTTGAGTGTTTTGATTCCTCAAAGCCATTTTCCCTGCTTTCTTTTCTGCCGTCCATCCTGCATCATACCTGAGTGCAGTGTCTGAGTGCTTCTAGTAACATTGAAGTCTTAGAATGGAGCGTAGATGACTGACAGCAGTAATTCTATCTACTCAGGAGGCTGAGACATGAAGATCACAGTTCAAAGCCAGCTTGGGCAGGATAATCCATGAGATGCTTTTCTCCACTAAATTACCACAAAGAAGAAGGAAGGGAGGGAGAGAGGGAGAAGGAAAAGTAGGGGGAGGAGAGGGAAGGGAGGGAGGGGAGGGAGAAGGAGAAGGAGAAGAAGAGGAGAAATGGAGAATGGAAGTGTTGCTCTGGTGGTAGGAGACTCAGGTTTAGCAAAGGAAACTGTGAGACAGCATGTAGGTCATGAGGTCAAAGCCCAAAACCTGCACAAACTTTATTCTAAAGGAGTCATAAGCACGTGGCTCCGCAGGCTGAGGACTGGCCACTGTTGCTCAGAGCCCTGCAGAGAAGTCCCCCAGATGCTTATCTCTCATCCACCACCAAGCAAAGCTGGCAGGGGAGCTGTGGCTCTAGTGGTAGAGCACAAACTAGCCTTGAGCAACCATGCTCAGGGTCAGCACCCAAGACCCGAGTTCCAGTCCCAGGAGAGGAAGGTGTTCCTTGTGGAATGTTGTTACTCCATATCGTCTCTTCCACATGCCATGCAGTATTCCGGGTGCGCCTTGCTCATCTGCCCCTCCACAGCACCGTGCAGTGTGGCCAGCACTAAGGCCCTCAAGCAAGGGGTCCCACTGTTGCCCTAAAGAATCATTGGTTTCTTTTTATTTTTTTTTTTTGGCCAGTCCTGGGCATTGAACTCAGGGTCTGAGAACTGTCCCTGGCTTCTTTTTGCTCAAGGCTAGCACTCTGCCACTTGAGCTCCTGCGCCACTTCTTGCCTTTTCTATATATGTGGTGCTGGGGAATCAAACCCAGAGATTCATGTATACGAGGCGAGCACTCTTGCCACTAGGCCATAGTCCAGCCCATAACCATTGGTTTCTGTGCAAACCCGGCCTCCCTTCTACCTACCTCAGTTGGTGTTGTCTCAAGGCTTGTCTGTTAAACTTGTCCCTGTTGCATTGTCAAATGGGAACCATCTTGGGTGTTGCAGGAACCTCTGAACATTGAAGATGTCACTGTGACCTTTACCCCCAAAGAGTGGGACCTGATGAACCCAGCACAGAGGAAGCTGTGGAGAGATGTGATGTCAGAGGTTGCCTGTCTGCTGGAGTCCATCGGTGAGTACCGGGACCCGTCCTGTGCTCATATATACTTATCAATGTGAGTGTACAAAATGAAGCACATATATATGTACATATACATTTGCTCAGCTTCTTTCCACTGGAATTTCTACTTGAATTCAGCCTGTGAGAATATACTTTTGACCGTAGCTTGTATTTTGTTAAGGCACAAATAGAAACTGAGGGATTACTTCTGAATCCACCCTTAGACTATATATTTTATATTCCCATTGCTTGTGAACATGGAGTTACGTGAACAGCATCTTAATCTAATTTGGAGCCACTGTGAAATTCCTGAGGTTCAATGAGTTATCTAGATTACAGTTGTATACTCTTAGCTACTCTGTTTCGACTTAGAATTGTAGCTACAATGGAAAGCTGAAATCTGAGGATGATGGTTTGATGCCATCCAAACAGGTGAACTCTGAGAGACTCTCTTACTAAGCACAAAAAAGCAGAAATGGGGGTTGTGGCTCAAGTGGTAAAGCACTAGCCTTGAGGCGGGAATCTCAGCAACAGCACACAAGTCCTGATTTGAAGCAGCAGTGATGACAGAAATTGTCATTCCTGATCATGAATATGACAGGACGTGCTTTTCCTAAGAATTGTTTCCTTTCCTTTGATTCATTGAATGACTATACAAATGCAGATTAAGGTGCTTTTTAAAATCTCCTGTCATGTTCATGCCAGTATGCTTTTAAACATTTCTTGCAGGCATTTCCATTCCACATGGCAAAGATGGCTTTCTTTACATACAGCAAGTCGGTGGCAAGGTCCATGTGACCCCATCATTGGTAAGTTACACAGATGCGACTCCTGTCGTGACCAGTAAAGACCTGGCAGTGGAAAGAGTGGCTGGCAAAGCAAGTGCCTGCCTCATCGTTGAGCTGAGGAAATTTCTTGAATGAAAGCTCCACATAGTTTGAATTTCATAAGGAAAATAACAGGATTTCAAAACCTTTATCTCAGGGTCTGAGAATGTGGCTTAGTGCTAGAGTGTTTCCCTAGCATACATGAAGCCCTGGCTTTGATTTCTCAGTATTATATAAACAGAAAAAGCCAGAAGTGTTGCTGTGGCTCAAGTGGGAAAGCACTAGCCTTCAGGAAAAAGAAGCTGAGGGACAGTGCCCAGGCTCACCGTTCAAACCAAAGGATTAGCAAAAACAAAAATAAAAACAAACTTAAACTCAGATGTGCAATATAAAGTAGTCTGAAGACAAAGATCTTACCTATCTGTGTGTCTGTCTATGTCTCTCTCTCTGTCTCTCTTTCTCTCTCTCTCTCTCTCTCTCTCTCTCTCTCTCTCTCTCTCTCTCTCACACACACACACACACACACACGACTATCTGGAAATTAACTTGATTCTTCTGTTGTTGACATCCTATGTGGAACATGTCTTTGGCACTTTCAAGATAGGGATATGGAAGAAAAAAATAAGTTGTTTGTTGTTTTTGCTTGTCCTGAGGCTTGAACACTGGGCCTGGGTAATGTCCCTCAGCTTCTTTTCCTCAGTGCTAGCACTCAAGCACTTGAAGTACAGCACTGTTTCCACCTTTTTGTGAATAATTTATTAGAAGTAAGAGTTGCATGCACTTTCCTGAACTGGCTGACGTTGAACCATGATATTCAGATCTCATCCATGTGGGTAGCTTTGTTTATAGGCGTGAGCTAGCAGTGGCCAGTTACAGTATGTTTTATGTCTACGCTAAGTAGTCTTGCATTGTCATGTAGAGAAATCGCCATGAAGATGAATGTGAACAATTGATGATCATGTTTCATCATCTTCCCACAGCAGAAATCTCTTTATCTGCAAGACTCTTTTGACAGGAATGACTCCACAGAAACAAAGACTCACAGCTCATCATTGACACAGAGTTTGCAAAAGGATGCAGAAGACATGTCCTGTGTTAGGCTAGACCAGGGAGAGAACCACCATGAATATTCATGTACTACTGAGCACCTGGAACACAAAGAAATTGATCATCTAAATGGCAATGGCATTATGAAGACATTAGACATTAGACAATGCAGTAAGTCTCTCAAGGAAAACAGACAGTGTGACTGTGGTCTATGTGCTAAAGTCTTTGTTGAGAGCAATGAATGCTGTAAACACAATGTAACTCACACTGGAGGAAAATCACATGGTTGTAGTTTGTGTAGGACAGAATTTGTTCCTTCAAAGTTCAGTCACCATAGGACTGCCCACGATGGAGACAAAGCGTGTGAGGATAGTGACCTGGGGCGTGTACTCGATCAACCCAGGGAGCTCAGTTGGCAGGATGGAGGAGACACTGGCCAGGAAGTGGATGACAGCCACCTGTGTACTGCCCCCTCCATTCAGCCAAGTCACTTCCGGGAGCAGGAAGACATGCCCACTGGAGGAGGGGCAGATGAAGTTCCCCTCTGTGTATGGGCAGTGGTCACTCAGCCATCTCATTTTGGAAATCAGGCGTGTCCTCCTGGTGGGGAAGCCTCCCAAAGGCCAAGTGACCTTAAGACACATAACAGAACCCACACTGAAGAGAAGCGGTATGAATGTCACATCTGTGGGAAAGCCTTCAAATCAGCATGTAACCTTAAGGCACATAACACAGTACACACTGGAGAGAAACCCTATGAATGTCACTTCTGTGGGAAAGCCTTCCGTGTATCATGTAACCGTGCCACACATGAGAGAATACACACTGGAGAGAAACCCTTCGAATGTCGCACCTGTGGGAAAGCCTTCAGTGATTCATCTCAACGTGCCAGACATGAGAGAACACACACTGGGGAGAAACCCTATGAGTGTCACTTCTGTGGGAAAGCCTTCAGACTAACATGTTCTCGTGCCGTACATGAGAGAAGACATACTGGAGAAAAACCCTATGTGTGTCGCACCTGTGGGAAAGCCTTTATTAAGCCATATTATCGTGCCGCACATGAGAGAATGCACACTGGAGAGAAACCCTATGAATGTCCCGTCTGTGGGAAAACCTTCAGTCAGCCAGCTTCTCGTGCCGCACATGAGATAATACACACTGGAGAGAAACCCTATGAATGTCGCACCTGTGGGAAAGCCTTCACTGCGCTATCTTCTCGTGCCAGACATGAGAGAACACATACTGGAGAGAAACCCTATGAATGTCGCACCTGTGGGAAAACGTTCAGTCGGCCAGCTTCTGTTGCCACACATGAGAGAATACACACTGGAAAGAAACCCTATGAATGTCGCACCTGTGGGAAAGCCTTCACTCAGCCCTCTCACCGTGCCACACATGAGAGAACACACACTGGAGAGAAACCGTATGAATGTCACTTCTGTGGGAAAGTTTTCTGTTATTCCTCCAGCCTTTTTCACCACATGAAAGTACACACTAGAGAAAAAAAATGATGCCTGTCATCAGTGAGTGAAATCATCCAGTATCTCATGTAAACCTTGCCAGGAAAAGCAATGACAGCAATCACACCAATGCAACCTGTGTGTGGAAGGTTTTGGTACACCCTGTAACCTTAGAAAGTAAGAGCAATCCTCCTGGAGGGAGAACTCAGGAGTCTCATCTGTGTGGGAAAGTCTTCAGTCAATCAACTCATCTAAGACAACACCAGAGGACATGTACTAGACACAAACCATCTTTGTGAGAGGCTTTAGGCCTGACTATCCACAGGCGCCAAAGACTATGAACATCTCAGCTCTGTGAAAGCCTTCAGTTGTCATGGAGGGTTGGCTCCCTCATAGAACAAACACCGGAGAGAAACCATGAGTGTCCCTTGTGGGAAAGTTGTGAATTGATCTATTCCTCTTATACAGAATCAAACCTTGCACACTAATGAGAATCCACAAGAAAATTTTTCGTGTGAGATATCCTTCTGTCTATAGTCAGCCCTTCAATGTCTTGTGGGAATAAAAAAAGGAAAGAGTAGAGCTGTGTGGGGTATTATATCTTGCTTGTATAGTATGCAGCCTAAGGCATTTGGGGCTCCTCAGTCCTCTTCAGTAAATGGGTGTTACCATGTCTGTTGGTCATGCCCTCAGAATCCTCCTGATGTTTGTCCTTAAACATCTCCTTTGGGCAGAGTAATGGTGGGAGCTCCTCTAAGTCAAATCTTCATGATAGTCCTGAGGTAACGTACATAAAATATATGGAAACATATGTCATTCACCTCAAAAGTGCCTGGCCCAAGTGTCTCAGGTATGTAATCCCAGCTAGTCAGGAGGCTCAGAACAGAAGATTATTTTTGAAGCCTGCCCAGGCAGGAAGTCTATGAGACTCTTACTGACTGCCCCAAAGTCAGCTGTGGAAAGGATGGCTCAAGGGGTAGAGTGCTAGCCTTGAGCAAAGAAGCTCAGGCCCAACACACAGACCCTGAGCTCAAGCCCAAGGAATCAACAGAAGAAAAGAAACAAAATGAGAAGCTCCTTAATGAAAGAGTTTACCGATTTTATGTAAGTAGTTAGTGGTGTCATGTTTTCAATAATGTGGAAAACGTGTGCTTTTTAATTCACCTTCTCAAATTATCTATACTCAGGTTACTGATGAGCATATCTCTACAAGTAACAGAAGGTGCTTAGTATATTAAATAGCATTATAGTTTGCTGTAAGATGCAGGTATATTTTAAAATTAGAAATAAATGAGCAAATGTCAAGAAATCGAGCATTTTCAAAAACTTGTCACAAGTGCCTGCGTATCTAGTCGGTTTTGAATTTGCTTTATAAAATATATTCATGTTTTTCTGTTTTGATAATGGAACACATCCAGTAGCGTCCTCCTTTTAAAACTTTGTCCCCAGTGGACTGGGCTGTTGTGGAACACTTGTAGACTTCTGGGTGGAGGAAACAGGTCATTTTGGGTTTGTCCTTGAAGGCTCTACCAGGAATCCCTTCTGATCTCTCTCCTCCTCCTCTCCTCTTCCCTCCCCCTCCGCTCTCCTCCCTCCCTTCTCTGTGTGCTTTTCAGTGTCTCCCTCAGCCTCCTTCCTGGCTGCTAGGAGGTGTGGTAATTCTCTGCTCCATTTTCCCACTGTGGTCATGTTGTGTGCAGTGCATGGGTCTCACGAATGAAGACCAGAATCCTTTGAAGTAATGAATCAAAATAAATCCTTTGTCCCTTAAATTGTCTGTGTCCGGAATTTTCATTCCAGTGATGGAAATCAACACCAAGGTGAAAAAGGTTTACAAAAGCAGGAATCCACTTAGCAGTGGGTGCCTTGTTGATGAGCATGAAGTGTCTGGTGGTAGAGAAGGGAAGAGATAGGGGGATGAGGTGGGGCCGAGGTGGGGATGTCACAGGAGGAGTGGCCACCAATCTCTCAATGTGGCATTGGAGGAGTTAGCGAGTTTGGAGTGGGGGCTGGGCTCTCCGTTCTTAGCTGAAGCTCATATTCTCCAAAACTCTGATGCTCAGGAAGTGACGGGGAGTCGTGCTCAAGTCCTCATCAGACTCAGCAAGCTGCCCTCTCCCTGGGTGGTGCACAAGACTGCCACAGAACACTCCACCCTCCCTGCCGGCAGACCAACAAACCCTAAGTTTACAAAAGTTGAGTGGATGTAAGCAAGTACCTTTCCCAGAGGCTGACTTTGTCTGGGTCTTCTTGAAATGTTTCTGAATTACAGGTACTCTACTCATAAGTCCCTGGTTTCAGCTGCAGTATAATAAATTCACCTGAGTTGGAGACAACAATCAAGTCAAAGGGATAAATTTTGAGCTCCGTGCTGGTGACTCACCCTTGTAATCCTAACTGCTATTTTTGTTGTTGCCAGTCCTGGGGCTTGAACTCAGGGCCTGAGCACTGTCCCTAAGCTTCATTGTGCTCAAGGCTAGCATCCTACCTTTTGAGCCATGGGGCAACTTCTGGCTTTTTCTAATTATGTGGTGCTGAGGGATCAAATCCTGTTCTTTCTGCATGCTAGGCAAGCACTACCACCAAGCCACATTCCTAGAGAATAATCCTACCTTAGAGGCTGAAATATGAGATAGAGGTTTAAAGACAACACAGGCAGGAAAGTCCATGCGACTCTTATCTCCATTAAACCACTCCAAACCCCAAATTGGGCAGTGGCTCAAAGTGGTAGAGAACTAGCCTTGGAACAAAAGACCTCCAGGGACAGTCATAAAACCCTAGTTCAAGGGGCTGGGGATATGGCCTAGTGGCAAGAGTGCTTGCCTCTTATACATGAGTCCCTGGCTTCAATTCCCCAGCACCACATATACAGAAAATGGCCAGAGGGGGGCGCTGTGGCTCCAGTGGCAGAGTGCTAGCCTTGAGCAAAAAGAAGCCAGGGACAGTGCTCAGGCCCTAAGTCCAAGCCCCAGGACTGGCCAAAACAAAAAACAAAAATAAAAAACCCTAGTTCAAGCCATATTATCTACCAAAACAAAATAGAGTTTGCTAAGCATCAGAAAATGTGCGAACATTTGGGCTATCATGTAGAAATCTAAAAATCAGCTGTACACCAGTGGCTCACACCTGGAATCCTAGATACTCAGGAGGCTGCTCAGATGTGAGGATCAAGGTTCAAAGCCAGCCCAGGTAGGAACGTATCTGAGACCCTTATCTCTAATTAGCCACCAGAAAACTGGAAGTGGCACTGTGGCTCAAGTGATAGAGCATTTGCATTGAGTTGAAGAGCCAGGGACAGCACCTAGGCCCAGAGTTCAAGCCCTCCTCCCCAAATAGAAATTTAAAATTCAAGGGCCAAATTTTGAAGAAGGCCAGTCCTCTTATTAGTCCATACGGAATAGGCCCCTAGCACGGGAAAACTAGCATTCTAAGATGTTCTAGCCCCTGGCACAGAACTCTGATTATTAAAGAATTTTGTGGACTTGTGGTGAGGATTTTCTCTTTTTACTCTTTACCCAGTGCTTGAATTTGGATCACTGGGCCTTTTTATGATCATCAATTTGGATCCCATAAAAACATCGACTAAGGTTTTCTGCAAAAGACAATATCTGGGCTGGGAATATGGCCTAGAGTGTTTGTCTTGTACACATGAAGCCCTAGGTTTAGTTCCTCAGTACCACATATATAGAAAAAGCCAGAAGTGGTGCTGTTGCTCAAAAGGTAGAGTGCTAGCGTTGAGCAAAAGAAGCCAGGGAGAGTGTTCAGGCCCTGAGTTCCAGCCCCAGGACAGGCAAGAAAAAGGAAAGACAACTACTGAGTTTTGAATTGTGTATTAAATTGCCGGTCCAGGACACATTTCTGTTCCAAAATGCATTTAACTTTAGAGTAGTCGCAAGGTTTCAAAAAAAACACCAATCTAAAGCAGGTCTCAGGGGCTGGGGATATGGCCTAGTGGCAAGAGTGCCTGCCTCGTATACATGAGGCCCTGGGTTCGATTCCCCAGCACCACATATACAGAAAACAGCCAGAAGTGGCGCTGTGGCTCAAGTGGCAGAGTGCTAGCCTTGAGCAAAGAGAAGCCAGGGACAGTGTTCAGGCCCTGAGTCCAGGGCCCAGGACTGGCCAAAAAATAAATAAATAAATAAAAATTTAAAAAAAAAATAAAGCAGGTCTCAGAGCATATGTAGATAACACATAGTTTCAGGATATCTGAGCCTCTCTGCAGCCCTCTGGCTTAAAGCAGGCTGCTCTTACAATTGCTACTGATAAAGTGCTAAATCCAGAACTAGAATTCTATCTGAAATAAGTGAGAAGTCTTAGGGAGTCAGCTCCAACACCACCTCCCTTTTCTGATCTTAAGTGTGTGTCTTCTGCAATCCACGTTTTGAGGAAATGTGGAGGAGAAATTGGTCCTGGCCTTTCCAAGTAGCCTTTTCAGGATCTACTATGTAGTTGGGAATACTGACAGATATTAATATGCCAAGCGTATTTGTTGAAATGGAATCTTATTCACTTTTTGCAGGGAGAGGAAAGAGGAGCTGAGCTGGCCTTGAACCCCTTTTGTCCCAATCTCTACTTCCTAAGTAGCCAGGAGAGGCCTGAGACACCATTCCTGGCCTTTGTGCTAAGATTCTAACCCTTCAACCTGGCAGGCAATAACTCCTGATTGCTTCAGTTGGCTAAGGTTGTGGCAATTTCTCACAGCAGGTCACAGAAAAGCAATGCAGTGGTTTATGCAACCGGAGGAAATGCTCAGTAATGGGGACTGGTTACAAATGCTCCTGGCCAAGCTCACACATGGATTTTGATCTGAGCACTGCTGTGTTCAGGAACCGGATCTGTGGTAATGGCTGACATCTGGTTTTTCATCTGGCCTTGGTCAGACAGGGAAACCCTGCTGGTCTGCAGGGAAGAGGGCTTTATCTCCTCCCGTGAGTGGTGGAGGGCTTCCATGTGGCACACACCCAGCAGGTGTGGTGAAAGTGCCCTGCCCTGCCCAGCTGGATCCCAAGCCCACCCCTCGGAAAGATGGAATGGGCAAGGTGCCCACTAGTGATGGAGGGTCATAGGTGTACCTTGAACATTACAATAGGTATTTGTTTATCTTTCTTTATTGCTTATTGTGAAATCAGAAAGAATATTGGTAAGAAAAAGAAGGATTGGCGGGGTGGGGGAGAAGAAATATTTAAACCAACAAGAGGCTTCAGTGAGTCCTGGGGGTGGTGTTCTCCATCCTGGGATGCTTGCCCAGGGGCAGGCAGCAGAATCTGTTGTCTAAACACCATCCCAGTTAACACCTTTGTTTCAATGCAGTGTCTTTGGCCGGAGCCATTGGGTCGTGCACAGATTTCCTTGGCTTGCCTCTGACTGCACAGAAAGAGGGGCATGGTAACCATTCAGCAGTCTTACTGTATTGTGACCTTTCTATGTGGGGATGGGGACAGTGTTTGGAAACAGCTTTGGATGGATGCTTCTTGTTACTTGATTTCTTACACCAATGGTTTAAAAACTTGGGAAATTTTTCTTGAAAGAACCCAGCACTGCTGGATGCTTCTAAGCAATTACAGATGGAGTAGAGTGTCCATCAGCCCTGCCTGAGTTCTCAGGACCCAATGTTACTTTGTATTTTGTTTTGTTTTTTGTTTTTGTTTTTGTGGCCAGTCCTGGGCTTGGACTCAGGGCCTGACCTGTGTCCTTGGCTTGTTTTTGCTCAAGGCTAGCACACTGCCACTTGGGCCACAGCGCCACATTTGGCCGTTTTCTATATATGTGGTGCTTGGGATTCAAACCCAAGGTCTCCTGTATATGAAGCAAGCACTTTTGCCATTAGGCCATATTCCCAGCCTGTTACTTCATGACAAACCTGGTTTCTTGTTTTAT
Organism: Perognathus longimembris pacificus; assembly: GCF_023159225.1. Lineage (NCBI taxonomy): Eukaryota > Metazoa > Chordata > Mammalia > Rodentia > Heteromyidae > Perognathus > Perognathus longimembris. The sequence continues at coordinate 3,668,272 of NC_063181.1, forward strand.
TGAAATAACTTTACATCATCTTGAGAAATGTGTACCCTTCCCTTCAATGAACAGAGAGCACAGCTGAGGTGATTCTCTGCATGTTCCCTGAGATTCTAAACATGAGGCGTAAGTTCTTCATGGTGCACAGAACAGCGTGACATGTGCTCTGGGAAAGCATTTCCAGACCTGCAAAGCTCATGTGACGTAACAGATAGAAATGTGCGTCTCACATGAGCAAACACACACACACACACACGTGCACACATGCTCATTAACATACACATAAAATCCATAGACATTCTTAGTGTTCACAAATAATCATCATGCTTGTTCCTATGAAGTCTATACCTACAAGACCTTTTCAACTTAGGGTTTTAGTCTTTCAGATCTTGTGTTCCTTTTGGTTTTTCTGTTTTAGTCATGGAGTTGCTCTTCCCTCCATCCCTCCCTCCCTCCCTTCCTCCAACCCTTTCTCCCTCCCTCCCTCTCTTCTTTGTCCCACTCTTCTCTCTTAGGTTTTGTTGGTTGTGGGGCTTGAACTTGTGGAGCTGGAGTGCTCAAGGCTAGACCTCTAACACTTTGAGTCACAGCACCTCTTCTGGCTTTCTGGTGCTTGATTGGAGATAAGAGTCTCAAAACTTCCTGCTCAGAGTGGCTTTGAACCAGTATCCTCAGATCCCAGCCTCTTGAGTAGCTAGATGTACAGGCCAGAGGCACCAGTACTTGGCTGTCATGTGCTAGTCTCTCTCTACCATTCGACAGCTCTGTGTTAGAAGTGTGTGGACTTCTACCTGGATTGCATAGCAAGGTGACTAGACACAGGAATCAAAGTCATCATATGGGTTTGTTCCTGATGCACTTGCTTTCTAACATATAGTGGATACTCAACAAATATCTGACAAATCAAACTGGCTTTCCATCTCTATTCTCTCTACACTTTACTACAGCCTTATTCTTATCTTTAAGTAGTTAAGGAGTTGTGACTTAATAAACTAATTTATTAATATTATGTATCTAGATCAATTTCACCCCATTCAACATTCTCAGCCATCCTTCTCCTCCTCACGGTCATGTTCATTTTATTTTATTTTATTGCCAGACCTGGGGCTTGACTAAGGGCCAGGGCACTGTCCCTGAGCTTCTTTTGCTCAAGGCTAGCACTCTACTGAAGTGCCAGACTTTGAAGTCAGGTCCCATTTTATCACGTGAACCCCATTTTACCACATGAACCCCATTTTAGAATCGAACCCTGAGCCAATCAGATTTCTACCTGTGTCCTAATCTTGCTTGCTTGAACATCTGATTGTTGTAACTTTGTTCTTTGCCTTTATAAGCCCTGTGTAATCACAGCTCGAGGCTTCCTCCTAACCTCCGCTGTGTCGGTGGATAGGACCGAGTTGCAGCTCGCTTAAATAAAGCCTTGCCTTGCTTTTGCATTTCGGGATGTCTGGGTCTCGGTGGTCTTCTTGGTGGTGGTCTTGCGACTTGGCATTTTGGCACAACATTTGGGGTTTTGTCCGGGATAGCCCCAGAGACCCCTGAGATCCCAGACTCTGAAGGTAAGAAAACAGCACTGTTCATTTGTCTTGTCCTGTAATTTGTCTGTTTGTCTGTTTTGCTTTTGCTTATCTCTTGGAGGGGTTGTCGAAGTGGACGCGCTTACTTGGCAATCCTGGGGAGACTGGGGGACTCCCCATACTCTCCACCCTTGAAGGGGACCCCTGGAACCCTGCCTTGAACTCAGGTCCACTCCTTCTGCACCCTTGTAGGAGGTTGTTGGTCAGCTTGGGAGATCTCCAACTTGTAGCTTTTCTTGTTCTCAGGCCTGTGTGTTTTCCTCCTTTTGTATTAATTGTTTTGTTTTTTGTAGCCTTTTGGACTGAACATCTGATCAGAGCTATGGGTAACGTTCTATCTTGGGGACCTCCATCTAGCCCCCTAGACTTGATCCTAGCTCACTGGAGGGAGATTAAGGAGATAGCTCAAAACCAAGGTGTGGCCCTTAAGAAGGAAAAGTGGATCACTCGGCGCAAGTCAGAATGGCCCACCTTTGAGGGAGCTAATTGAGGGAACTTTGACATAGGTAAGATCAGGACTTTGCAACACCTAATCTATACCCCTCGTTCGGGCCATCCAGACAAGAGAGAAACCAAGAAGGAGGAAAAGAAATTGTACCCACCTGTCCTCCAGGGAGGAAGCACGGAGGAGGAAATGTTTCCCGCTCCATACTCCCCACCCCCGTTAACTCTAGAAGAGGAGGACTCTGAGGAAAATGTTTCAGCTGTGCCCTCCGCTCCAGAGGGTCCTGCCCAGTCAACTCGCCGGTGCCGACAGCCCAGGACGCCGACGCATCAGCCCCAAGTCCTGACCCGCAGCCACCGACAGGGGTGGATGTAGGGCCAGCCCAAGCCACCCACAGGTGGCAGGGAGTGACCTCACCATGCCGCGCTGTCATCTCTGTGTTGTTTGTAAGTCTAACAGTCTCTTTTGTGTCAAACCTGCATAGCTTATTGTAAAGATGTACAGGCGATGGTTCACCATCAGAGTGTGAGTGTCCACAGAAAGAACTCTGTGGGGGACCCCCACCCAGCCTTCTTAAGCAGAAAATTATTTGGTGTGCTAAAATGTTTTACTAAGACTAAAAATGTTTTACTAAGACTATCAAGCCCTGGAAAATGAGGCTGGAGAATGCTAAAATTTGTTAAATATTTTTGTCTTAAAATGTACGGCCGATGCTAATTCTGCGCGCTTTAAGATCATTTGAAAATGTATATGTGTGTGCATGTGTGAGTGTAAACATGTTCAAGACTGCAGTCTGATGCAAAACTAAGTTTAAGTTTAAATTCAAAGGGTCATCAAGTTTGGGCATTACCAAATGCCTTAAAGGATTTCTCAGGGTTCTTTAATTAAAATTAAAAAAAAAAAATCAGAGCTAAGTGTCAGAAATTTGGATTTAAAAGGATATATATACTAAACTAATGGGGATAGAAGTAACTCTCATTAACTCCATGTAATACTGACCCTTAATAAGTTCCAGGTAAGAGAGCATGCTTAAAAACTACTTCTATGTGGACTACCTTGTTGCTTATAATTGGAGTAAAGTGGCCCCTTATAAGACTCACTGATCTGAATCTGCGGTTCAAAGCCAGCCCGGGCAGAGAAAGGTCCCTGTGAGAGACTTGTCTCTAATCAGCCAGCAGAGTGCTGGGAACGGCATTGTATGGAGCTCAAAGTGGTACGGTGCTAGCCTTGAGATGGAGAGCTGAGGGACAGCGCTCAGGCCCTGAGTCCAAGTCCAGTGGGAAGTCACTCCTCCTGGGACAAAAGTGATGGAGCATCCAGAGGCAGTAAGCCGCTGCTTGGATGGCAGAGATGGTGTCAGATCCTAGAGTCACTCCTGTTTGGCCTTTCAAAAGTTAATCAAAGCCGGGAAGTCCTAGAAGAATAGTTGATAAGCATGCCTTTAGTAAGGGTAAGTTTGTCAAATGAGAGGATAGATTAAAATCTCAACCCCCCATATTTACTCAAAGCTCTGACTGGCAGTAAGAATTTTAAGCTGATACATCTGTTTAGGAAAGAAAGCTTGTAGACCTGAGATTGTATCCTTAAGATATTGTTAAAAATTGCAAGGCCTGTCAGCTTGCCAATGCCCCCAATCAACAGATTACTAAAGGAGCTCGCCTCTGTGGGAATAGGCCAGGCGTGTATTGGGAAGTAGATTTCACAGAAATTACAAATATTTGCTAGTTTCTGTAGACACTTTTTCAGGATGGGTTGAAGCCTATCCAACAAAGCATGAGACTGCGAATGTAGTGGCTAAGAAGATCCGGGAAGAAATCCTACCCAGGTATGGCTTCCCATCCACCATTGGGTCGGACAACGGACAGGCTTTCGTCTCAAAAGTAAGTCAGGGAATAGCCGCAGCACTGGAGACAGATTGGAAAGTGCATTGTGCTTATGGACCCCAGAGTTCAGGACAGGTAGACAAAATGAATCGGACTGTAAAAGAGACCTTAACTAAACCGGCCTTAGAGACTGGCGCAGACTGGGTGTCACTCCTTCCTTTTGCTCTGCTTAGAGGAAGAAATTCTCCCTATCAGCTTGGCTTTACTCCTTTTGAAATAATGTACAGGAACCCCCCGCCCATTATCCCTAGCCTTCAGACTGAATTGCTTGCTAATTTGGATGATGCTAAATTTTTGTGTAAACTCTATTATTTGCAGCTCGTGTACAAGAATATGTGACCCCAACTTAAGGCATTATATGATTCTGCTTTTGTCCCTACCCCCCATTTATTCAGACCAGGGGATTGAAATCCATAGAACCACGGTGGATGGAACCCTAGACGGCATCGCCACGTGGGTTCATTGCTTCCACGCCAGGCCAGCTGACCCCTTTGCCCTGGACGAGAAGTTTATGTATTATTTTGTTGCTTACATTTGGATACTAAACACTATACCTCAAATGGTAAGTCTGTATAGCTGAAAGTTAATTTTCAGTTTGCAGTAATCCTGCCGTCCCTTGGTAAAGTAGACTAAGGTTATAGGTTCCTGGCTAGGTAAGGTCAACGCCCCTGAGTCAGCCTGAAGAAGTTACAGAAGATGGATGATCTTCACCCATCAGCTCCCCTTTAAAACTGAGGGACCAGAGTTGTTTTTGGGAAGATGAGGCAGGATAAACTAGAGGCATGCAAAACAGAGGTACAGAGACTGTACTTGAAAGAAATGGTGACAGTCCCTTTGGTTACTACATTGGGCCCTACTGTCCCATGTCTTATCTCTATATCATCCCCTAGACATGCAGGCCATTGAAATGGACAGAATGGAGCCATGATTGGCTCCCAAGGTACCAAAAAGAAAAAGGGGGAAATGAAGTGCCAGAATTTGAAATCAGGCCCTATTTTATCATGTTAACCCCATTTTACGA
>NC_063181.1:3673679-3679505 GCF_023159225.1 Perognathus longimembris pacificus
CTCAAAAGATCTCAAAAGCTTAGGGACAGCGCTCAGGACATGAGCTTTAGCTCCATGACCTCCAAGGGGGCAAAAAAAAATCCCTAAATATTTATCCCTACGAAATATCTAAATATTCTAAGTATTACCTAAGTATTCTGCTCAAAACATCCATTTAATGCATAAGAGTCCATTTGGTAAACTTCGGGGCTGGTATTTGTTTACAAGGGGAATGTACATTGTCACGGTGAGGTTTGAGACACTGCGTTCTTCTACAGAATAACATGAGCCCCACAGTGGGAACACTGAGGCTCTCTGGACAGCCCTAATATTCCTGGCCCGTCTCTGGTCCCATGCTCCATTTCACCTTCTCCTGTGGACACGCCCCTTTACTCATTAACATGGCCTCTGTCTCCTGCTCCTCATGCTTCAGACTCAAATCCTCATTCACAGAAGTGCCATCAAATTGCATGCTGCTCACACAGAACAGACCTCCCACTGCGACCCTGGGGACAGAAACACTATCTAACATCATTGCTCATTATAACCCCACTGCTTGTAATTTACTACATGAGATTTCTCCTGCTCCCGAAGTGTGTGTAGGTTGTGTTTCTACTGCACAACGTTCTATGGTCAGAACTATGTGACCACATCTTCCCAAGGCCCTGAGGGTTCAGGTCAGCACCCACTCTCAGTTTTCCCCCAAGGCTGTTCAGCACAAGAGCACCTCTTTCCCCAGTGTCCCTTAATGAGGAACAGAGGGATCTCTCTCTGCCCAGACAAAGACATTGCGCTCCTTCCAGACAGCCACAGACGGAAGCTTTCTCTGCCTCCTGCAAATAAGCTTTTCCCTTCTCCAACATGAAGCGTACCTTCCTCCTCATCTTCATTCTCTGCCAAGTTCTACCAGGTAACAACATTGTGTATGGAGGAGCTCAGGTAACAGTGCAGGCCTGGGGCCTGGTAGGATGTGGGGTGAACAGTCCCTCTCACCTGTGCCATGAAAGGGAAAGGGTGGGGGGGGGTCTCCCGAGAAATTTGGAAGGTGTCTGACTATGAGGGCTACAGTGCTATAAATCATACCCATGTCCAAGTTCTGCATTGGCTAACTGGATGTTTAAAAGGCAGAAGGAACCCATGGATTTGGGTGCAGCTTCTAAGCATAGAGTGCAACCCAAGGGACCGTGAGTGTTGGGGGCAGTGGACTGGGAGCTTCCAGATGATAGGAGTCTGGCCCAGAAACGCCCATTGCCAGGCCTGTCTTCCTGTCTGAACTGCCATGGCTCCTATGCTACGGCCTCAGTATGATTTTGGTGCTGAAGTAAAGGGATTTGCAAGCATTGGAAACAGCTCCTGCTTTGTCTAATAACTGGAAGGGGCTCCTGGCCCTGATGCCCAGGAGAACAGTTGCACTGCTTCACACCAGTGGGAATATCTTCTCATCTTTTCTTAAGAATTCAGAACCTTGCATGTTAAGGAAAGAGTAGGGGCTGGGGATATAGCCTAGTGGCAAGCCCAGTGTGTGGTGGCAGGATTGGGAAGACACTGTGAAGGCCAGCGGAGAGGATCACAGGATCTTAATGAGATCACAGGAAAGCCTGGGAGTGTGCAGAGGAGAACAGGGAAAGCTGTAAGAGAAGGAACTAGAATAAAGCTGAGAACGCAAGCTACAGCCCTGGCCTTGTCACTGGATGAGAAGGTGACCTTAGGGGCCCTTGCTTCCTGACCTCACTCGCAGTTCTTCTGGGGAGAGAAGAGGTCAACTTTGCCTCAACAGCAGATGTCTATAAGTGATAGTTTGTCTGCAATATATAAAGGACAAGGCTCACTCCCAAAGAACCCAACACGAAGAAATGTTCTCTACATAACCTGAAGGGTTGCAGTGAGTAATGACAGGATATTTTCACAAAGTCCTGTGATTGGAGGACTCAATTCCTTCAGCCACAGTAAAATAGCACAAGACATGGGAACACAGAGAAACAGGAAATTTTCTCTCTAACAGGCTGCAGGATGGAAAACGCCAGTATTGTAGCAATGGTTCCACAGTCATTTAATGAATTCTTGCCATATTCCAAGGCTTGAAACTGATTGTGAGATACACACACACACACAGACACACACACACGCTTATACATTACCTCTGGGGATGAAACAGCAGATAATAGCAAGCACCAAGACAAACATATTTACACATTGAATATGGAAGAATATGGTTTCCTTCCCTCAGGAAAATACTCTCTCTGCCCATTTCTTTGACGTATATTGTTCTATAAAGTTGTATTTCAGTTCCACTTCTGAAAAATATAGCTTTCACAGAAGTATTATAGAAATACAGATATTAAAGATATATGATGAGCTATCATATAAGGGGAGGGAGAGTGAAATGTATTTCTCAGCTCTAAAAACATTCTTCTCCAAGGAAATGCATTGATACTATGTAGAACTAGTCTCTCTTGCATCTGTCTGAGGAGAGAGTAGGGAGTAAGGAAAATGAATAGAATGTAATGTGAGTAAGGGAAATGAATACAAAGTCACAGGCTGGGAATATGGCCTAATGGCAACAGTGCTTGATTCATATTCCGGAGGCCCTGGGTTCCATTCCCCAGCACCACATATATAGAAAGCGGCCAAAGAGGCGCTGTGGCTCAAGTGGCAGAGTGCTAGCTAGCCTTGAGCAAAAAGAAGCCAGGGGCAGTGCTCAGGCCCTGAGTCCAAGGCCCAGGACTGCACCAAAAAAAAAAAAAAAAAAAAAAAAAGAAGAAGAACAAATAGAAATTGTGAGCAGGGGAAATTTGAGCAAAGTATCAACAGCAGAATGTGGCTTCAATGGGGCAAATAACGTAGGAAGCATTTTAAGAATCTGACTTTTCCCATAGTCTCCTAATTTAAATGCTAGGATGTCTGCTTCACCCAGGTCGTGTGATTGTGTGTGTGAGTGTGTGTGTTCACATGTGCACATGCATTTGTGTGAAAGTGTTTAGTGGAATAGATGCTGAAAAGGCTGCTTGGAATGGCTGGGACCAATTTCTCCTCCGCATTTCCTCAAAACGTGGCTTGCAGAAGACACACACTTCAGATCAGAAGGGGGAGGTGGTGTTGGAACTGACTCCCTAAGACTTGTCACTTATTTCAGATAGAATTCTAGTTCTGGATTTAGCACTTTATCAGTAGCAATTGTAAGAGCAGCCTGCTTTCAACTACGTAGAACATCGAATGTCAACACGTGAAACACCTAATTCACATCTGTGCAAATCTTACAGCCAGGTAGGTAAGTGCTGTCATGTGTTCATGCCTGAGCTGGCATTGGCCTGTCTAGCTTAGGAAGTGTCTGTGCCTTCCTGAGCCCCTGTGCCCGCAGACTCCTAGTGGAGCATGAGAGACTCCTGTGCAGAGACTCTGGGTGTGTGCACGTGTGGGTATATGTCAGGTAAAAATGTTGGCTTCATTTTGTATATGGGACATTATATAATCTTGTGTTGAATAAGATTTAAAAATAAAAAGACCTCTGACAACTCTCATGAGAGCCAGCAGAGCCAGCAGAGTCCATTGTCGTGAATTCTTTTTTATTTTTTAATTTTTTAATTTTTTGGCCAGTCCTGGGCCTTGGACTCAGGGCCTGAGCACTGTCCCTGGCTTCTTTTTGCTCAAGGCTAGCACTCTGCCACTTGAGCCACAGCGCCACTTCTGGCCGTTTTCTATATATATGGTGCTGGGGAATTGAAGCCAGGGCTTCATGTATAAGAGGCAAGGACTCTTGCCACTAGGCCCTATTTCCAGCCCCCATTTGTCAGGAATTCTGAAGTTCCCAATCCCCAGATTCTAACACAGACTCTCTTCACATGGGAACATGAAGCGAGCAGCTCGTGTGAACATTCTGTGCAATGCACATGGGTTGAACCAGCACAAGCGCCTGGAGCGGATCTGGCAACCCTGGGGTCTGGGAAGCCCTTCCTTCAGCTCCCTGGGACCCAGCATGGATCTGGAATGCACCTTGCCATCGAGAAGGACACACAGGGCCTCCGAGTGTCCCAGGAGGTGAATCCTGACTCCCACTGTGCCTCTCCCTGCAACGAGGCAGCACGGGCTCTGGTCCAGGCTACAGATGTCTGGGCTCCACTATGCTGACCTGTAGGACTTCGAGAAGATGCCGAGCCCCCCTCAAGTCCTGTGTCTATAAGAAATTTATAAGATGGGCCTGCCCTGCACATTTTTTCCCTCTGAGAATCATTAAATATGAAGTAGAGAAGAGATTTCCTTCAAGGCGCTGACTCTGGACAACAAATGCATTGCATTATGTGCGGATCTTACTGTAGTATTCAGCTTTATGGGATAGGATTGAAAGGTGACAAGGTACATCGTGCCATTTCTCCAGAGTCCGTGGGGGACATGAATCTTCCAGACACCCCCCCTCCCTCCATCTATCCCTCCTCCCCTCTCTCTCCCTATTCCCTTCTTATTATATACCACAGATTTTCTCATTTTCCCCTTGATTTTACCGCTGGCTTTTCCCTTGACTTTACTTTGTTCACCTGGTTTGTTAGGAAGCACGAGAACCGGAGCCGAAGGGCTTCTGGGCCGGCATCCTTCCATCCGTGCACGCTGCTGACAAGCTTTCCTGGGTTGCAGTGGGCGACCGCAGGGTGGATGGGAGATTCACCGGAGGGCACTGCCTTCTGCAGCAAGCGCTCCCCACGCCCCCACCAGAGCAGAGGGGCCTCTGCGTCCCATCCCCCGATAGCACCCAGTGCCTGCACTGCGAGCGCCACCCCCCTGATGGCCTTCGCCGTGAAGACCCCCGTTTACCTGGGGACAGAAGCAGGAGCACAGCTGAGAGGAAGAGGAAAGTCTTCATGGCCAGAGACGCGCTTGCGGGGTGTCGGCACCATGGCCCTGGGGAGAGGCCAGCGACACCCACATTTATGCCTTCCTCCAGACGAATGATCTTGTGTGTGTAACGTGAATGGCATCTTGATCAGCGAGGCTTGTCACACGGGAGCGCGTTTCCAAGCTTTGCCACGCAAAGCCCAGAATCCTCAATGGGCGCAAGCCCGCAAGTTCATTTTCTGACTCTGGAAATCTGCCAAGAAGGAAGAGGGGCATGGGGAACAGCATGGGGTGGAGACCCATGTCTGGGTGTGTATGTACTCTGCGAGGAACACTAAATCAGTAAGGAAACATCTAGCTGTGATAGTTTGGGGCCGTCTCCACTGTGCTCCTGGTGGGGCCGTGTGTGTGGTTCGTGTAATTACAAACACTGCACTGAGTCCTTCTGAGAAGGCTGAGTGCCTCGTGGCCCGATGGAGGCAGAATTCCAGTCAACCTTTTTTTAAGTTTTATTGCTATTATAAAGAGGTTACCGTTACAGAAGTCAGGTAGAGAGTGCATTTCTTTTGGGACAATGTCACCCCTTCCCTTGCTCTCTCCCTGTGCTTCCTTCCCATCCCCACCCACAAGCGGTGCACTTCATTTTCAACATAGTGTTCAGTGAGGGCCACTGTCGCATTCGCCCACATTGTCCCTCCATTCCTGTGCCCCCTCCTTCCTCTCCTAAAGACAGGTAAATTACACAACAGAACAAAAAGAAGAGAAAACAAAAACAGCAAAAAAGAAAAAAAAAACCCTCGTGTTTTCGTGCCTGGAGTTCATTTTGATGCATATATTATTTTGTATGATCACAGGCATGTGCAGTTGTTCCTTTCTGTTCTTCCCCTACAACCACCTTGCACCCTTGTGAGCATATTGTTCATATGCTATTTTCTTGCATTGCTATTCTTTCCTAAACCTGCTGTGCTCTGAATTTTAGGAAGTGAGGCTGGACTTGAGTCTTCCCAGTCATTTCCAGGAGGT